>NC_000072.6:122764539-122894539 GCF_000001635.26 Mus musculus | reverse complement strand
AAATGAATAAATCTAAAAAAAAAAAAAGACACACAAGTAGAGGAGGTATCAACAGAGGTGGGAAAAGGAGAAAAAGCAACAAAGATGAATATGATCAGACACATTATGCACAGGTATGGAATTATCATAATGAAACACATTATATCAATTAATATGTTAGCAAAAAAAAAACATTTTAAAGATATGGAGAATGCATCCCAAATTATTACTATCAATTCGTAACTAAATTACAAACCCATTAGTGGATCGAGCCCCTGTTGAGCCCTCATGGATCTACCAGCTGGGGACAAAGCCTTCAACACATGAGCCTTTGCAGGGCATGATTCACAGCCGAACCCTAACACCATCACAGTTGTGTGGGCAGAAAGAGCAGACAATGCAAGGCCACTGACAGGCAAAACAGAACTGCATATAACTAATCAGTATGGCCACAGTGTGCAGATGAGTCTGGGTGTTTCCTTTTGAAATTCAAGTACATATGATCTGCAGAGTCCACCGCCACACAGCAGCCCGTCATATTAGGCACATATGTAAAGGTGCATTTTTGCTTCTCTGTGCTTAGATATCCTCATCTGTGAAATGCAGATGGCCACACAACGCCTTAGAGGCTCCGTGATACATCTCTCTCTGAGATATAAAACAGAGCTAATGCAGAGCCAAGGGTCTAATGACCCAAGAGAGAGACAGCAGGGCTGCACTTGGTTTGGGGTTTCTGACTCTCTGAAGGGCATTATATATAATACAAAGGCTACAGAGGAGGCTACTTGGAATCACAGAACCAAGAGTGTGGGCCTCACGGTTGACTCAGTCTCCCCATGCTTGTCCTATGCTCGCTCTCTCTCCCCAGCGTCGTCTACTCTCCATTTCTACCTTACTTAATGGCTCCTCCACTCCACACCCTAGAGGGTACCTATCTCAGGTATAGGACAGTGCCATGCCCTAACACTCACCATCCATTTCCTAGCCTGGATAAGACCACACATGGTCAACGCTAGGTGCACGCATGGGGGCAGGAGTGGGCGGCAGGGTTAGTAGCAGAGGTGCGCACTTATGTGGAGCCTTCACATTCCAGATCCTCATCCGTGCACTTCAGTTATTTCAGTTGGTGGAGAGACCTACAGAAACTAATCACAGTCTCTTTGACTAGTCGTCACTTTACAGTCACAGCAACTCTATCACGTCCTAGGGCCCTCATTTTGCCTACCAGGGAGCTGAAACAAACTTGAATAATTTGTCTGGAAGCCAGTGACAGGAAAATTTTTATATAAAGGCTATAATAGCTCATCCCAAATCCATGATCCTGGCCACTAACAATCTACTACACATGATCTGTGACAGGTCATTAGTAAGCATATCCCCCATCAAATGTTTACTTAAGGAATAAAGTCTGAAACTGCCATTCTGGTCCTTATTTTCAATCTGATTAGGCATCTGTTACTTCTACACTCCCAGCAAACTCTGGCTTGGGTAAAAGCTCTAACTCTGGGTAAATGGCCCCAGGCAGCCAAGTGTGGTGGTGTACACCTGGCAGGTAAATCAAGGCCAGCCTGCTCTACAGATTGAGTTCCAGGACAGCCAGGGCTGCAAAAAGAAACCCTGTCTCTAAAAACAAAACAAAACAGAACAAGCTTGGTGGTGGTGGCACACTTAAGGGCAGAAGCAGGCTAATCAGTGTGAGTTCAGAGCCAGCCTAGTCTACATAGTGAGTACCAGGATAGCCAGTGCTATGTAGAGATATTCTGTCTTAAAACACACACACACTCACAAACAAACTAATAAACAAACAAAAAAGACCTCAGATGATCTTTGTGTCTTTCTTTCTGGAGTCCCCTTCATTAGCAAGTCTAAGAAACAAGTCCTACAATTGTCCCGAATGCTAGAGACCAATTGCTAGGGAGATGGCCCCCTCTAGTGGTCACACAGTGACAGGCACGGCCAGATGTAACATCCATAAGAAGTGTTGCTATGACTTCTCTTTCTGGCTATAGCATAGCATCAGAAAATACAAGAAAAAAAAAAAAAAAACTAAAAAGCAAACAAAAAACACTAAGTAGTATGTCTTTTTTACAACACCTCTGAGAATGTGATATTGTTATTAGATGAATGAGACAAAACATGAGCTCACAATGGACAGTCATTTTACTTCTGGCTCAAATGCAAACAAAACAAGCTCACTCCAGTTTTATAATTATGTTCTGTCCTCATCTTGTATCTTTTAAAAGGAAATTAGGAAAGGGAGGAGAAAGAGAGGGAATGAGGGAGGGAGGGAGGGAGGGAGGGAGGGGAAGGCACACAAGCCTATATAGATCCCAGGCTTCAAGCAACAAGTAGCAGGACATGGTGGAACAAACCTTTAATCCCAGGCTTTAATCCTCAAACTTTTACGAATTTGAGGTCAGCTTGGTCTACATAGTGAGTTTCACAACAGCCAAGACTATTTATAGAGACCCTGTCTCAAAAACAAACTAACAAACAAAAGCAACAAAGTAAATAAACATCACCCTCTTCTCTCCAATCTTGTCATCTCAGGGCCGGGGACATGGCTCAGTAGGTCAGAGCACCGGCTGTACAGCATGAATGTGGATCACCAACATCCACGGAGAAAAGCAAGGCACTCACCTACATCCGCAGCATGGAGGAGAAAGGAGACAGAGGATGGTTGGGACTGCTCATGTTCATGCCCCACGTTCACTGACAGACCCTGTCTCAAGGGAATAAGCCTGAGTGTGGCAGAGCAGGGTACCCCAAATCTTCCTTTGGCCTCTGTGCTCTCATACACAAGCACACACACACACACATGTAACAACAGGCCCTCAGACCTTAGCACAACTGACTCCATGATGGAAGCACCATTCAGGCCTTGGAACCCAGCACACGGGCAGCACCACCTGCCAAAATAAAAACAAAGACCGAATCCTTCAAAGTCCATAGTTCTGGGAAAGTCTCTAGATGTACTAACCTCGCTTTTCGGCTCCTGTAGTTCCATTTCTGGCTAGCTGTTCGTGGTAACTGTAGTATGTCAACCCAGAATGTGTTCTTATTCTGAACATCCAGTGTAGTTACCAGCTGGCTAATAAAAGACTTTCTGTTGGCTTAAACCCATGTCTTAAGTGAGTAGTCTTCGATGAATGCTCCCAACACAGAGGCATACATCACATGTCAAAAAGAATATTATTTTAGTCAAAGTTGTTTTTTTTTTTTAACGGCTGGAAAGATAGCTCAGCAGCTAAGAGTGCCCACTGCCTTTACAGAACCTGAGATTACCCATGTCAGGGAAGTCACAAGAACCTGCAACTCCAACTCCAAGAGACCTGAAGCTTTCTTCTGACTGACCTGCATACACACACACACACACACACACACACACACACACACACATATGCAAACATAAATACTGATGACAATAATCTCCAACATTATAAATAACACATATTATAAAAATTTCAGATAGGTAGGTAATCTATTTACCCAGAAAATAAGAGTCCTGGATCATATAGTACTTATTTGTTTAAGATTCACTTCATGTGTATGTGTATTTGTGCACTGTGTAGGTGACTACAGAAGTCAGCAGGCATCCAGTCCTCCAGAGCTAGAGTCTGACATGGACACTAGAAAACTTCAACCAGGTCCTCTTCGAGAGTGGGAAATGCTCTTAACCTCTGAGCTGTCTCTCAAGTCTCTTTTTAATTTACTGAAGAACTGCATGCTGTTATCAGTAATGGCTGGGCTATGTGCTTTCTCACCAATATGAAAGGCACCCCTTTTCTGTACTCTCCATCAGTACTTACTGTGTGTGTGTCTGCATTGTGTGTACACGTGTATGTGCCACAGCACAAGTCTGGAGCTCAGAAAACAATCTGCAGGACTAGGTTTTCTCTCGCCTTCCATCATATGAGTTTGAGGGATTGAACCCAAGTAGTCAGGGTTGGTGGCAAGCACCTTTACCCACTGAGCCATCTCGCCAGCCCAACACTTGCTCTCTTTTATTTGTTGATGTTGTTTTTCATTGTGTGTGTCCATGGCACACATCTGATCAGAAAACAACTTACAGGAAATAATTCCCTCCTATGTTGCAGGTTCTAAGGATCAAACTTGGTTTATCAGAGCTGGGCAGTGGTGGCGCATGCCTTTAATCCCAGCACTTGGGAGGCAGAGACAGGTGGATTTCTGAGTTCGAGGCCAGCCTGGTCTACAGAGTGAGTTCCAGGACAGCCAGGGCTACACAGAGAAACCCTGTCTCGGGGAGGTGGAGGGTGGGGGGCGCAGTGTGGAGGGTGGGGGTGGAAACCTTGGTTTATCAGGCTTAATGGCAAGCACTTACCTGCTGAATCATCTCACTAACCTTTTGACTTTCTGATACTAATCATGACCGATTTCCATACAATAAAAATATTGATCTCTCTTTTTTACAATGCCTTAAGTGTGGAAGACCCTTGATAAACATTAAACACAAAGGTTAAATACAAGACAATTCCAATGTTTCTATTCTAATTCTTAGATGGAAGCAGGCCTCCGTGCATGTGAAGTCAGGCTCAAGTTTAACAACAGCTTTCTGAGTGAGGCTGTTAGGAGGGCAAGCTAACGATACAGGGGATCCAACACAGCACAAAACAAGCATGACACTATCAAGTCTTGAGAAGACTTCACTCCAGACAGCAGCTCAGCTCTAGCCTGAACTCCCAATCTCCAGGAAAACTGCAGTTCAGTATCTGAAGCAAGTGACTCATGTGTGGTCTGATGGGGCATGGTGTGCAATGCTCATATGTGGTCTGGTGGGGCATGGTGTGTAATTCTTATGAAGGAGTCACATGTCACTTGGGTACAAGTAGGCATTTGGAATCATTTCAAAACCACATAGCACAGGGCCTTGGACCATCCTCAAGGCAGACTAATTTTTTGCTAGAGTGGTGTGCTTTGCTTACACTTTTCGGATGTTTTCCCCCTTACTAGTAATTTGCAATTTTTTCCATTATGCTGTCTATAACACTATATAGTATTTAACACTATAAATGTCCCGTGTCTGCTTGTTTTTTGTTTCAGTGCTTAGGGAATGGGGGTGCAGGGTGAGTTCTCATATAGACAGGGATGGCATAAGTTCTCTAAGTACCCAACAGATGCCGAACTTCTGCTCCTCCTGCTTCCACCTGCCAGGGCTAAGATCACAAGCATGTACTATCATGCCCGATGTTACGTGGTGCTGAGAACTGAACCCCAGCTCTGTGCATGCTCAGAGACGCGTATTAACTGAGCTACTAATGTGTCTGTACTTTTGATGCCACATCCAAAGTAACATTAATTCAGTGACCAGCAGGGCCTTTTTCTATATTTCTCTAGTTCAGTGATCCTAGTCTAAGTACTGCAGGGGTTTGAATGATAAATGTCTGCCATAGTCCCGTTTCTTAAAAGAGTAACGAGTGCGTGTGTCCTTTTATTGCTTGCTGGCCCTTTTGTACTAGACCAACTAAAAAGACAAATGGAGCTAGGAATATATCTAGCAATAAAGATTTTTCCCCCACCCGCACCCCTACCCCCGCCCTCAACGTGCACAAAGCCCTGGGAGGGGGGATAGGACATAAACTAAAAGATGAAAAACCAATACCTTTTTAAATATCTTTAATTACCATTATTGCACCAATACAGCATACGCTTATATACATATATCTTCAACTTCATTTTCAATTTTCAGCAATTCAAATACATAATATATTATCATCTTAAGAATACAAAGAACACAAAATGGAGGAAGATTGAGAAAATAGGTTTCCCAACAGTCACTAGTGATCTTATACTTTCTTCTTAGTGTTTGTATCGGAACTTAAATGTCCTGCCATGGCTCTGCAAGAAGAGAGCTGCCTGGGAAGGGGAGGAGGCAATGGGAAAGAATGGACCCGAAGTTAGAAAAAGCTAAGGAGAGCATTGAGTAGAACTATATATTTGAAAGGACCCTCTTCAGCCAGAGTGTGCTATCCAAGCAGGTGCTTGCAGGAGTGAGAGTCCTCCCATTCTGCCCTCAAACTGCCCAACAAACAAAGGACAGTACCCACCAACCTCAACGGGAGCTCTTCACAGCACTGTAAAAGGAATGGTGGACAGACACTGGAGAGTGATGGGTGGGAACTTGCTTTAAGATATCCTAGCTGGGTATCAAAGCCTAGCGCAAAGCCTACCTGTCACAGGTAAAGAAAGCTGTGGCTTAACCTCCTTCACACTGACATAATTAACAGCAGCTTTCCATTGAATCGCTAAATGGACTGAAATGAAATGTTTATGAAAAGGAGTCAAAGCCAGGCAGCAAGGCATTGTGGGTACTGAATGGGAGCTAAGTGCTTCCAGCTTTCTGCTCTACACATCAAGTTAAAACTCTTCAGGTCAAACACAGGGTGAGTATAAATTAATGCTATGCTTCAAATGCAGCAATTACATGGAGCTGCAAGAAATTAAACACTTCTGTGGAGTACAATGTGGAAAGCACAGCCCCTTGACTCCCTTCATCTCAGAAATATTCACTGGTCAAAGATGCTGCACTATTGAACAAGAAAACAGTAAGGTACCACCAACACAACCCTCTTGTCAAAGGAAAAAAATATGTAAACACACAAGAAGGTGATGGGGCTCCACCCAGCACGGGATGCTCACTGAATGGGATAAGCCTGAAGGAGGCCTTACAGAAAAGAACTGGGACACAGCTTTCTCCAAATCTAACCCTATGAAAACCCAAACTTTGTGAGTCCTGGGGCCAGCCTGCCCATTTTTAGTCTTATAAGACAGTTTCAAGGCATTTGTCTCTCCTGAAATTGCTAACTAGGGAATCATGAGATGATTCTGAAATAAGTTCAAGAACTTACGTATGTTAGAGGTCACTCCCACTCATAAAGTTGGCCTTCTGAACTCTGCAAAGTTGGTCAGTGTGATAATTCCCACTACTCCCCTGCTTGGTTATGAGCAGGAAACAGCAGATTGTCCCCTGGCTATACAGCAAGTACACAGAGGTAACAAAAAAGAATCCAGCCTGAATGCACAGAGAAGCTACGGGAAAGACTGACCACTGATTTGGGTTCTGGGAAATGAAGCTGTCCCTCAACTCCCTCAGAAAATGGTGCCCTCGAGGTCATTTTTATTCTTCAAGTGTTCTTACTTCTTGCCAATGCTACTCAAAACTGGACCCAGTTAGATGGCTGTGGTGCCTGGTTAGGAACAGAGCTGTAAGACAAGGAAGGAGACAGAAAGCCAAGGTAGCATGTTGGATATTCCAGTCTTCATTTCTGAGTCTTCAAAACTGCTGTCCAGAATTTCTAAATCACCTTCCCGACACATACGCCTCTCCTGCAGTGTTCCTCACCCCTCCTCCCAGCTCCCTAGACCTCCTACCGAAACCCACCCAACAGCAGCTGCTTCCCAGACTATACACACCCTCTATACCAGAGGCTCTCACCCTCTGGGCAGAAACCCCTTTGAGGGTTGAATACTCTTTCCCAGTGATCATGTATCAGATACCCTCCCTATCAGATATTTACATTAGAATTCATAACAGTAACAAAATTACAGTTATAAAGTAGCAATAAAATGATGGTAAGGTTGGCAGTCAGCACACCATAGAACTATTAAAAAGTCACAGCATCAGGAAGACTGAGGGCCACTGCTCTACACACTAAGGGGGAGGCTGCTGGGTACACTGTGCCTATTACCTGGATGCAGTGCTGAAGTCTCCCCACAAGTCATTGCTTGTAGAAACTGGAGCTGGTGCTGAAGTTGAGACAGGAGCCGGAGAATCCAAATCTAACAGGATATCTAAACAAGACAGGGGTGGGGGAGTTGGGAGAGTTTAATCAGACGTTCACAAGGAAACCTACACCCAAAGGTCACAGCAGCTTTGTTTATAATCACTCAAAACTGGAACAGTTTGAATGTTCTATGTAGGTGATGGTGTAGATACAAATAATCAGCAATAAACAGGAGAAAACTTGGCATATAGGATGGCTTGAGACTCACACTAAGTAAAAGAGCCAGTTCCCCAAAAGTTACGAACTGTATCACCTCCACTTACATAACATGCCTAAAGCAGTAACTTTATATAAACACAGGGCAGGTAAGAGACTGCCACGAGCCAGGGATGGGACAGGGGAGACAGAGGAGTATGGTTATAAAGGGCGATGCTGCAGATTCTGACAGTGGGGCTGGAGGAATGGCTCATGGTTAAGAGCACATGCTGCTCTGCCACAGGACCCAAATCCTGTTCCCAGCCCTCAAGTAGGCGGCTCACAACCATCTGGAACTCCAGCTCAAGGGGCTCTGATACCTTTGGCCTCTAAGGGTACTTGCACTCACGTTAAAAATAATAAGTTTAGCCAGATGGTGATGGCGCACGCCTTTAATCCCAGCACTCAGGAGGCAGAGGCAGGCAGATAGATCTCTGAATTTGAGGCCAACCTGGTCTACAGAGTGAGTTTCAGGATAGCCAGGGCTACACAGAGAAACCTTGACTCTAAAAAACAACAACAATAATAATAATAGTAATAATAATAACAATAGTAATAGTAAGTCTTTTAAAATAACAGGGATACAGACTTTTTGCAGCCTGACTATTACAGTGAATCTGTGAACCTATACAGGGCAAACTGCATAAAACTGAGGCCACCTACCTGTGCATACATACAGAAAGATGAGAAACTTGAATAAGATTAGAAGATAATGTAACAGTCAAAGAAAGTTTTGTAAAATGTTATCAGAGATACTAAACAAAGGGGATACAAGATTTCTTTCAGTATCTTTTTTCTTTTTCTTTTTCGTTTTCTCAATTTGAGACCAAGTCCCCAGTAGTCCAGGCTGGCCTGGAAGTTAAGTCACTGAGGATGACAGACACTGGGCTGCTTCTCCTGCCCTCCAAAGTACGGGGACTTGAGGGATGTACCAGCACACTTTCTTCCTTTCATATTTCGTATAACTGTGTATAAATTTCTTAGTTCTCAAAATAAAATGTTTAATTAAAAAATTAATCCTCAGCTGTGTGGTCACAAGTTTTCTCAAGTCATTTCACTTATATTCCCTCTTTTAATGAATTATAACTAAGCTAATCCCAGCACTTGGGAAACAGAGGCAGAGGCAGGCAGGGCTCAGAGTGGGAGGCCAGCCTATCTACAGTCTACAGACAAGGTTCCAGGACAGCTAAAACTACACAGAGACAGAAAAAAGAAAAGAAAAAAGGGAGCCAGGCAGTAAAATCAGATAAGAAGAATTGCGGGGGGGGGGGGGGGGGGGGGTAGTGAAAGAAGGGAATGAGCCAGAACAAAACACAACAGACATGTATGACAAGTGCCATAATGAAATCCACTCACACAGCAACTTTAAAAAGTAATCATAAGGGCTGGAGAGATGGCTCAGCGGTTAAGAGCACAGACTACTCTTCTGAAGGTCCTAAGTTCAAATCCTAGCACCCACATGGTGGCTCTCAACCATCCGTAATGAGATCTGACATCCTCTTCTGGTGTGTCTGAAGACAGCCTCAGTGTATGTACATATAATAAATAAATCTTTAGGCCAGAGCAAGCGGGGTCCTGAAATCAAATTTCCAGCAACCACATGATGGCTCACAACCATCAGTACTCATAATGTACTCATATACATTACATAAATAAATAAATCTTTTAAAAAATTATTTTAAAAAAGTAATCATATAAGAAATACAAGCACAGTGGCCCACACATGGTATCTCTGCACAAGGAAGGTAGGAAGATCAAGAGTTCAAAGCAATCCTCAGCTACATAACAAGTTTGAGGCCAGCCTAGGTTACAGGAGATACTGTGTCAAAGGTAGTGGGAGGGGAGCTTGGAGAGATGGCTCCTTTTCCAGAGGGTCCAGGGTCAGTTCCCAGGGCCCACATGATGGCTCAAAGTCATCTACACTTCCACTTCCAGTTCCTCCTTCCAATCTAACGCTCTCTTCTGGCCAAGGGCACTGCAAACACATGCAGCACAAATAGGCGTGCAAACAAAACGCATGCACATAAAACCAAATCTGCTAAGAACAATTTTATAAAGAGTTCAATTTAAGCCATAAGTACTGGCACACCTTTATTTCCAGCTCTCGAGAGGCAGAGGCAGGCAGACTGCTCTAAATTCAAGGCCAGCCTGGTCTAGTATCTAGTGAATTCCAGGATAGCCAGAGCTCCATAGTGAGAAGCTATCTCGAAAAAACAACAAAAAGTTCATTTCAGCAGCAAACACACTAACCTGCAACAATACAGGGACAATTAGGGCGGCCACTGCATGAGGATGATGCACAAATGTGTGAACATCATACTCATAAATAAAGAGTAAAAAGTTAACACCTAACGAATTCTAACACCTGGTTTGCTGGTGTTAAATGTGTATGCATATATGAATATACACACACAGTTTCATTTCTTACTGAGTTCTCTAGACTTGCCTGGGTTATACAGTAATAGCTCCTCAAAAAGAAAAAGAGAAATTCCTTTGAGTCTTAGTGGTCTCTTTTTTCCCAAATGGGAACATATAACTACACCTGCTGTTTTCCTCCAGCCAAGAGAGAAAAACAAAAATGTTGTCCGGTCAGTTTTGTTTGAGTGGCGCTACACAGCTCCAGCTGGCCTGCAGCTCACTCTGTAGCAGCGTCAGCCTCTCCAGTGACTGTGTGGGCTAAACAGACTGGAAGATGATAAACATGCAGCCCCAACGGCATCTTTTCCGGGAAGGGCCATGTTCCAGAGACTGTGGTGGCGCTGTACAGCATTACCTTACCAACCTGGGGTAACTTTCCACCTCCATTTTGCAAGTAAGGACACGCAAGACTTAATGACCTTAAGCAAGCTGCGCTATGGCACAAACTCGTAATGCCAACACTTGGGAAAGGAAGACCAGGGATTCTAAGTCATCTTCAGCTAAACAGCACATTCAAGGCCTGGGCTACCTAGAAGTAAATCCTTTGGGGGTTATTTTGGGTTTTTGGGGGGGGGGGGTTTGAGAAAACTTAAATAATGTTTACCAAGTATATTAATTAATTAATTAATTAATTAATGTGTCTTTTGTTTTGTTCTGTTCTGTTTTTTGTTTTTCAGAGTTTCTCTATGTAACCCTGACCATCCTGGAACACACTCTGTAAACTCAGCGACTCCCCTCCTCAGTGATGGGATTAAAGGAGTGTGCCACCACCACCCAGCTTATTTTGTTATTTTAATTATGTGTATGTGTGTCTGTATATGAGTATGCGCACATGAGTGCTGTGCCCTCGGAGGTCAGAGGCCTCAGAGGCCCACAAGGGTTCTAGGAACCACACTCCCATCCTCTGTAGGAGCAGCACTTACCTTTGGCCATCCCTCTAGCCCAGGCAGACGCAGTCTTCTAAATAAGCACATTAAGCGCACGGCTTCTGAGGACAGAGCACCTGACAAGCAGCAGGAAAACTCTGACCCCCCAACACCAACACCTGCCTGTCGGTGCCAAAAGCAGCTGCCTAGCAAAATCCCCCGGAAGTGGATTATCCGCTTAAAACCTAACAAGGCTATTGTCACGTTAACTACAGCACTTACCTGAATCATTACCTCCATGGTTAGATTTTGGAATAGGTGGTGGGGTGACATGGTTGCTGATGGCAACTGAGGAGGATGGTGGGGGAATAGTGACTTTGCCTCCAGGTGGCGGTGGCAGTAAGCTCAGGCCCCCCGTCCCTGAGGCCCGGGGCTTAGAAGCACCTCCTTTCTTGGCTGTAATATTCTACAAGAGAGAGAGAGAACGATGTCACAGACCTAGAGGATAACAGGAAAAGAAGAAGAAGAAGAAACCCCCTACCCAGTCAGCATACATCACAGCATAACCACAGGACCCTAGAGGAAGAAGTGAGCGGCTATGTGAATTCAAGGCTAGCCTGATCTACACAGCAAGTTCCAGGCCAACCAGACTGTACAGTGACACCTTGTCTTAAAAAAGAAAACAGCAGTTAAGAGCTCTGACTGCTCTTCCAGAAGACACAGGTTTGAATCCCAGCACCACCCCCCCAAGGCAGCTAACAGCCATCTATAACCCCAGTCCAGAGGATTCAACACCCTCTTCTAGCCTCCACAGACACTGAATGCCTGTGGTGCACAAACATATGCAGGCCAAACATCCATACACATATGATAAAACATAAAGAAAAGAAATCACACACTTACCCCAATACTCAATTTGATGGTCTGTCCTTCCTTGAAGCCTAAATCCAACTTGGGACGATTATCCATTTCCTGTGATTCTTTGGAAATCTCAGTTTCCTGCTTTACCCACCTTTGGGGAAATAAGAATTTAATCTCAGCTTGCAATTACCTGAAACAGAGTCTGACCCAAATCTGATTATCTCACACTCAGATGAACTGAAATTCCAGAAAGCAGAGTGAGGGATCCATAAACATGAGAGAGAAAATGAGAAAACTATCCAAAGTTCCAGACTGAGAAGCCATAAAGTGTGTGGGAGACACACCCTCTCGAGAGTTCTTAGCCCTGTGCCTGAGAACGGCCCCAGAGGAGCTGTGTTAGTTACTACGTCCTTGCTGGCCATCTCTGGGCTTTGGACTTCAGAGTCCTAAAGGATAAAGACCCACACTGTCCTAGAGATGGGAAGTGATGTGGTACTGGGTGCTGGTCACTACAGCTGTGCCAAACTCACATGCAAGCATGGAACATATCAGCTGGTGCGTGACAGGAATGGCGCACGGCTGCCTGTGAACAGTTGCTCCTGCTGTGGGCCACCCTCCCCCATCTTTTTAAAACCAAGAGCAAATTCCCCATGGGTTTAACCAGGCATCAACACAAACTGCTGCACAAGGATCTAAAATACCTTACGGGCTGTATGGAAAGATGAGACCAGGTACAAAGGTAAGGAAAAAGTACAGAACAGAATACTATGTAAACACCCACTCAGGCAGCACCCAATAATTATGCACCCTGAAAACCAAGAGCAAGCTTCACTCACTTGAAGTGATCTTGCAGGGAAACATTAAAGTCGAAGGCATCTCCCCGATCCGTGAAGCCGATGCCAATAAACGCGCTGCGCCCTGTGAGGAGGAGGGATCTCAGAAAGCATGCTCCCTGGGACGACTTCTGCCTATCAGAGCTATGTGTCAGACGAGACGCATAAGATCTGCTTAGCATCCTCTCACAGGCCGGCAGTCAGCAGATAGCATGCAACCGATTGGCCAACTCTTCCCAAAGCACAAGTCTGACAATGAAGTTCCACTGAAATAGAGCCACACCAACTGTAGTGGCTGTGGCTACTTCACTCTGCAGCCAGCAAGCTCAGAGCTGCAGTCACAACTTGGCCTATGCTGAAATATTTATAGTCCTTGGTTACCAACCTATTAAAAACTACAAAGAGGCGGGCATGGTGGTACACAACCGTAAGCCCAGCAGAAGCAGGCCCATCTCTGAGTTCAAGGCCAGCCTAATTAGCATATATTGTATCAGCCAGGTACATAGTAAGATTCCATCTTAATAAAATAAAATGAAGAAATGGCTGAAAAATGCTGCCCTAGAAATTATAATTCAAGACAATTCCATCAAAACCCAAAATACCATGCTCTCTTTTGTTAAATAAGCATTTTGATTAACTTAACAAAATGAGCATAAGCTCAAATCTATAAAATATTAATCCTTTCCCTTCAATTGCATCATAGTAACGCTGAAGAAGAGGAAAGAAAGTCATAAGAGGGAGAGAAGCATAATGAGGACACGATTTCATTAGGGTACAACCTAGTTCCCTAACTTTACCCCACCAAAAAGCCCAGATTTCTTACCGGTTCCATCCTGGATCCTGATCACAAAGTAGCGGCTGGAGTCTGTCACAGTCTCCACAGCAATCCCAGGATACTGTTCTACGGGGGCCTGAGCAAAGAGCTCCCCTAACAGTAAGAAAAAGGCATCTCTGAGCAGCAGCAGAAAAGCTAACTCCAGCTAGCCGGCATTTCTCCACGCCAGTCCTTAGCTGAGGAGACTTACAAAGCCACGCTACCCAGCATCCACCACACCTGAGGAGCTGCACTGACCTGAAACTTTGTCTTCCAGTTTGATGTAGGCAATCTTCCCTTTTGAAGTGATTCGCAGGCGACCAGTCCAATCAGGTTGGTCTAGCTTCCAGTCAGATGCCCTATGAAAGGAAAACAGCAAGCCTGAGGCCTCAGGTACACTCCATGAGCAGTTGTTTGTTTTGGGTTGGGTTGGTTTGGTTTTGCTTTTTTGAGACAGGATTTTTCTACGTAGCCTTGGCTGTGCTGGAATGCACTCCGTAAACAAGGCTGGCCTTGAACTCAGAGGTCCACCTGCCTCTGCCTCCTGGTGCTGGGATTTCAGTAGCTACATTTTCCCATGCTAGAAAGCCTACCCTTTCTGCCTATTAAATAGTCAAGAAAAATAACTCAAGCTCTTTAAACTGAATCCTCGTGTTCTCAGGTTACATGCTGTCTAGTACAGGTAACAAGCAATGTTTCCTTTGTGCCACTTTCAAGCTTAGTAAGTACCAATAGAGATATGCAAAGCAGGTACAAATAAAAACTGCCAGACAGACAGGCGGTGGTGGTGCATACCTTTGACCCCAGCACGCAGGAGGTGGATCTCTGAGTTTGAGGACAGCCTGGTCAACAGAGTGAGTTCCAGGGCAGCCAGGGAAACTCTGACTAAGGATAGGCAGGAAGACCCAAAACTAAATTTCTTGAGAATTGTGATGAAGTTATGTGACACAGACTTACCTAGTATACAATCCCTAACATCAGAGAAAAAAATAATAAAACTAAGCTGGGTTCCACTGTGCACACCTTTGATACCGCACTGAAGAAGCAGACGCAGGCACACCTCTGATTCAGTCAACTACTGTACATAGTAAGCCCATTTCAAAAGCCAAAATTCTAAAACTGTACTTCCTCCTACAGTGGTTCTCTCCTACCTAGAAGGAGTTACTTAATGACGCTTCACTACTCAGGGAACAGCAAAGTCCATCTGCGGCTCCTGATCACTAGCTATGGATTATCACTCACTGACTCCAGCCAGTATTCACACGGTACTGAGGAAATGGCAGGCACTACTCTAGATGCTTGGGCTGTAACAGCAAACAAACCACTCTTCCCCTCTGAAAGTTTACGTCTCAACAGAAGGAAACATACACAATAGCGGTACCTTAGGTTATTAGGTTAAGGTGAGAGGGAAATACAGAGGCAGATAAGAAATCGAGGAGGACAGTGGGGGGGGACAGGTTACAGGGTTCAAGGGTAACCAGGAAGCTGAGGGCAAAGCTCAGTGGTCAGAGCTTGTTTAGCAAGCACCAAGCCCTAGGGTTCTCTCTCTCTCTCTCTCTCTCTCTCTCTCTCTCTCTCTCTCACACACACACACACACACACACACACACACACACACACAAAAGGAGGAGGAGTCAAGGTAGGCCTCACCAAGAATGTGAACGTTAGGCAAAAATGTAGAGCAAACGGTAGCACAAAGGTTGTGAAGACAACCACCTGCTTTTAGACTGGATCTGAGGCCTGCTCCATAGGAAGGAATCCAGGCCAGAAGCTCAGGAGAAGGACGTGGTGGCAGTTTCCTTTGGGTGCCTGAGAGGACCGTGCTCTCTGCACAGTGCGAACAAAGGTGCTGAGGTGAGAGAATGCTTGCTGCCCGGGTCTAAGCACGAGGAAGCTGCTGTTCTTGCAAGAAGCCAAAATGGCTCAGCGGTTAAGAGCACTGACTACTCTTCCCAAGATCCTGAGTTCAAATCCCAGCAACCACATGGTGGCTCACACCCATCTGTAATGAGATCTGACGCCCTCTGCTCGAGTGTCTGAAGACAGCTACAGTGTACTCACATAATAAATAAATAAATCTTACACACAGACACACACACAAAGAAGCCAGCTGGGAAGCAAAAGAAAGGCAGACTACATAGGCCCTTGCAAGCCGTCCAAAGCCTGGCCATTCCTAACTAAGTGAAAACTGGCTAGGCCAGGTTTTAGACAGGTCTGCAACTCAGTCGTCCCTGTACTTTACAGCCATGACTTTGTCTGCTGTGAGGAAGAGATGGAGGGCTGTGATGGCAGAAGCAGGGCACTTAGTTAAGAACCATTCAGTGAGTCATGAGAGGGGCTCGGTGGAGACAGGAGCACAAGTGACTAGCAAGATTGTGGATTCTAGAGTAAAGGCAGCAGGATTTTCTAATGAGGTGTGGGCCAGGAGCAACAAGCTACCAACGACTAAACTAAGGAAAGCATGTTGTGGGCACTACCTGGGAGGATGGAGTTGAATTCTGAATATGCTGAATTTCAGGTGTCTAATAGGTGTTTCCAAGGGAAGGTGAAGAGCAGACAGCTGAGAGCGTAAGGACAGGCTTCAGGAAAAACATCTAAAATGCAAACACTACTTCATCTCTTATGAACCTGAAGACTTCAAAGTGTGGTGGTGCGCATGCCTAAAATCCTTTGGAAGTTAAAAGCCGGATCAGAGGGAGAGGGAGGCTTGCCTCAACTACAACATTAAGGCCCTGCCTCAAAACAAAAAACAAAAACAAACAAACAAAAAAACTACCAATACTTGCCAGGAAGAAAAGTAAAAAGAAAAAGTCTAACAAGATACTACGGTAAAAGAAAATCAAGCAAAAACATAGGTTTTTTTGTCTCTGCACTGTTTGGGATCAAACCCAGGCCCTTGAGTGTGCTAGCTGAGCCCCTACCACTTAGCCCACAGCCCCAGCCGAGCTTCTCAACAGGACTGTAAGATAAATGCTTTCATCTCCTCTCGTGATGTTCTGCCTTCAGAGACTATAAGTACCTGAATCTAATCCAGAGTAGATCATTCTACACGTCCTCAGGAATTAACATTTTTAAAAAATGTGCTTGCTTGCTTATTTATTTATTTGGGGGGTGGGGGGTACATGTAAGCCATAATACACACGTGGAAATCAAATGAAAACTTATGGGCAGGTAGATATCTCATCATTTTTATCTTGTGTATGTAGTGTCCTTAAATAAACAAATTTTCAATAAATGATACATGGCAGCAGTTTCCTTCATCCTTGATCCTTAATCCCTCTCCAAAACCAAGTCTAAAGAATTCTTGAATTTGCTGGTCTCCAAACAACACTAAAACCTAACCTCACTGGCCAGGTGTGGTAGTGAAAACATTGAGTCCCAACAGTTGGGCAGCACATCTCCAGGAGTTTGGAGCCACGGGGCTCTACTGTGAGACCCTGTGTAAACATGCATAAAACCTCACACGTTTTCATTTACCTAACCAGGTGAATGTATCTTGCATGCTAAGAATCAATGTTTATTTCTGAAGATGAGAAGATTAAAGTTCAAGAAGTGACTTTCCTACAAAATAAAAGGTTAAACGTATTTGCTTTTATGTTATTAGGGGGAAGGGCAAAGGTTTTCTTTTCTTTTCTTTTTTTTTATTTATGCATGTGTACACAGGTGATTGTCAAGGCCAGACAGTATCAGATCCCCTGGAACTGGGGTTACAGCAGTTTTGAACCTCCCACTGTATGTGCTGAGAATGGAACCTAGGCCCTCTACAAAGAGCAGCAGTGCTCTTAACCATTGAGCCACCTCTGCAGTCCAGTTCTTGTTTCAGAGGTTCAGATAGAGCCTCCTGTAGCCAAGGATAGCCTTACACTCCTGATCCGCATATACCTCCATCTCTCACGTGCTGAGATCAGAGGTATGTGTCACCACTCGCAGCTGCAAACTTCATTTTTTACTTTTCAGTCACTATTCTGAAAGAGTGAGTAACGACAGGATGCCCCTTGGATAGTAAGAAATATCAAAATAAGCATAGGAAACAAAAAAATTAAGAAACTGCTTTAATGGGATGCTGCAGTGACCTGATAAGAGGATAAAGGGTATGAAATAAATGAGACTGTAGACAGAGGCGGGGAGGCTTGAAGTCAAAGAAAAACAGAAGACTTCAATGTACCTTAGCCCCTAGAGAGACTCCTTTACTTAGCAGTTCAGCCATTGCTAGCTTATGTGATTGGGTTAGTTGGATAATCCAATATCTTCTTTTTAAATGTATTATCCATGTATGTATATGTGTGTGAGCCATGCCCTAACACATATGTGGCAGGCAGAAGACAATGTGTAAAGTCACATGGATTTGGGAGATCAGATGCTGGTTTTTCAGCCCTCACAGTAAGCACTTTACCTGAGATGGGCTCCAATTTCTTTTTCCAGTGAGCATTTGCTGAGTGCCTACTAGGTGCAAGACACTATGCTGGTCCTTCCAGTCCCCACAGATACAGTTTAACAAGACTTCAGGCTATTCATTCCACCCTGGAGCTCAGAAGACTGGACAGTAAAGCAGAGATAGAGATGAACATAAAGTGCTATGGAAGTCCGCAGAGAGCTGGCCTGAACCAAAGACTCAGGTAGAGCAATGTGTAAGCTAAATCATAACGTGGTACCTGTGACTACCATCATGCTGAGTTTCAGTCATGGTCAATGTGAGATCTGAGTGGCAACTCCTTTACCAAAAGATATACAACTCGTAGGGCCCACTGCACAGGTCTGTACAAAACAACTCATCAATGATGAATGACCCTCTGGTTAGGAAGCAAAATGGAGATGTGGAGAAGGTAACTTTCCAGCAAGAGAAAAACCATGAAGGTATGTAGGTCAGAAAAGGGATACTACTAGTACTGTATTTTTATAACGATTTAGTTACCCTATACTCTTTTATTTAACTCTCAAAAAAAAACCTGTGAAGGGGTTGGGGAAATGGCTCAGTAGTTAAGAACACTTGTTGCTCCTGCAGAAGACAGGGGTTCAGTTGCCAGCACCCAGATGATGGTTCACCAACATCAGTGACTCCAGTTCCTGGAGATCTGATGTCTCACAACATCACTCTGACCTCTGTGAGCACAAGGCATACCCACTCATACAGACAGACAAAACACCCATACACATACCTCTAAAACAAATAAAAACCTGTGAGGTACACAAGACGTGCACAGTCTTCTCACGCTACTTCTCCTGTTTTACAAATGAGAACCCTTAAGGCCTGGGGAAGAAAAACATTGATTGGCTCATAAATTACACAGCTATTTAGTGTCGAGGGCTCAGACCTAAAGAGTTTTCAACACAAATCCCAGCGAATTCTCTTTGAACTCCTTAACATCCTACAACAGCCCAAAACCTCAATCACTGGATTACAAGGTTGTCAGGCCTTACAAGAGGAAAAAAAAAAAAAAAAAAAAAAAAAATGCTGCACTGACTCTGGGAAAGCTCTAAGAGAGGTGACTGGATTGATAGGAAGGCAGAAATCCCTACATAATCAATGTGTGGGGGGGAGGGGTACACACACACAAACAAAATGAAAACACGCAATAGCTCATCACTGGAATACAAGATCTTAACGTGTGCCTACTGCGCCCCCCCCCCCCAAAAAAAAAAAAAAACTAAAGGATGATGACACTTGGCGAGAATGACAACAGTATCAATTAAAATAGATCATCTAAACAGTGGACAGCAAAACTACCATTCCGGACAAGTGTCAGGCGGGATCAGAAGCGCGGGGGGAGGGGGGGGAGCGTGCCGTGTGCGTGTGCGGACGCGCGCGTGGAGGATTACAAGCCAAAGGTCGCAGCAAGAGTAACAGATGGAGCAGGCATGAATGGATTGCGGATGACGAGGAGCAGACGATGTCTCAGGGGGAGGGATGGGGAGGAGAGGTGGAAAGACGCATGACGGCAGGAAGAAAAGAAAACAAAATCAGAGTTCCAGCAAAACAGAAAAGTAGACGGAGCCGCCGGCAGCCCGGGTGGCAGGCTAACTACGGCGGCAGCGGCTCGAGCCGATGGCTGCTGCCCAAGGACACAACCGTCACCCCGGCGGGCGCCGGCTGCAAATCCCCCTGGGTACCTGTAACCGCGGTTGGAGGCCCGCGGCGGAATCCGGTAGACGCTGACGTCGGGCTTCACACACAGCACGGACTCATATTCCAGCTCTGCCGCCATCTTGGCTCCGCTAGCGCCGCGGGGGCGGGGCACGGGTGGGGGCGGGCTGAGACGCCGACGGCTTCCTTCGCGTCACTTCCGCTCGGGTACAGCTTCGAGGTTAACCTCTAGGCGGCGCAAAACCTGTTACAATCTGGAAACGCTGATGCGCCTGGCTCGCCATCTTGAGTAACGGCAAAGACAGGCTCAGTGGTAGAGCACTTGCCTGCCAAGGCCTCGGGTTGGGCTCTTTCCCCAGCGAAAAATTAAAAATAAGAATTCAGTTCTCTTTTACCTACCTTCAAACGGTAACCAGAAAAAAAAAAAAAAAAAGTCACTGAATATACGAAAACAAAACAGAGGTTGGACAAAATGAATCTCTGCTTTCTCATTCTGTTCTCATAAGCAAGTGTCCAATGCATAATCTATTAAGTGCTACCATGGGGTTGTTTTGTTTTTTTGCAATTTTGTAGGTTTTGTTGGTGACTTCTCCATATTAAAATGACTGATTACAGTGCTAAATGCTATCTAGCATCCCTCAGCATGAGTAGCCCAGCTGGCTACACATCACGATGAGTACTAAACAGCTCTATCCACAAATATGTTCTTTGTGCACTCGCAAATAAATGTAAGCTTACAACAGTGTAACTTAGAAATGTTTTAGATGGCACTGACTTCAAGTGGCAAAACCAAGTCTGATCTTATCTTGTCCCCCCCAAAACACCAGTAGCAGCCTCTTTCATTGCATTCTATCGACTGGTTGACTTTTACTTCTGATTGGTCTGCTTTGCCTAGCAAAGCCAGTTCAACAAGAATTAGACTTTAGGGTTGGTGAGATGGCTCAGTGGGTAAGAGCACCTGACTGCTCTTCCAAAGGTCTGGAGTTCAAATCCCAGCAACCACATGGTGGCTCACAACCATCCATAACGAGATCTGACTCCCTCTTCTGGAGTGTTTGAAGACAGCTACAGTGTACTTACATATAACCAATAAATAAATCTTTAAAAAAAAAAAAAAAAAAGAATTAGACTTTAATTGGCTGGTAAGGATGTAGAGACTGGCTACGGTTGCCAGGACTATAAATTGATCCAACGCTGCTTTGAAGGGACATTTAGCAGAACTCTCCAAATATTAAGTGGGTGTAGCCTTTAACAGTTCCACTAGCTTTTTGTTTGTTCATGTCTGTTTATTTGGAGACAGAGTTTCAATGTAGTCCAGGCTGGCCCTCATCTCATTATGTACTAAAGAATGACTTTGAACTTGTAATCCTCCTGCCACCATAGTACTGGAATTACAGGCATGTGTCACCACACTCTTTTCTTTTCTTTTTTTCAGTGTTTTGGATCACATCCAGGGTTTTGTGAGAACTAGGCAAGCATTCTATCAATTTAGCTACATCCCCAACCAAAAACTTTTTTTTCTATCATATACTTCTCCAACACATGTTATAAAGAGAATACATACACTGTGGATGGAGACATAAAAAAGAAAACAGACAGAAAAAATGGTCTTTTACTGGTTTCCTATTTCTAAACCTATGATCTCAACGGAAGCCTCGGTCATGTTACTATACCGCATTGAACTCTTTCGTTTCCTCTTTCTGGATCAGCAGTGCTGACAATCCCTTACTGAGGCCCCAGCCCCTGGTTCACCTTTCAAGTGCTATGTATTTTTTTCTCCCCAAATCTGGTCATCCTAGAGACTTCTGGTTTCACATAGTTAACTCTCCCTAATCTTACACTCCTTCTTGCCACATGTAAGGTATGATATACGATAACCACCTGCAGCTTACTCCAAGAATTTGTAGTTTGTTTAGTATTTTAAAACCAACAAACATAATACGGGATATTAGCAAAATAATGAGGAAATACACACTGGCCTCTTCTACACGTGCAGCACACCATTTTCCATGGTCTTACAGTGTCCTCTCTGATTTAGATGGCCATATTATCCTAATTTTCCTGGTGGTGGTTTGTTTGTGGCAGCATCCCATTCTCTTGGCCAGGCTTCTCCTGTTTCTGCTTCCTAAGTGCTATTACAGGTGCAAGCACACTCACCTCCATATTTAGTTCTACTTCTGAACATGTATGTCCACATATGTTTCTCACTTACTCCTTAGTAAGATCTTGAAGTCTAATTTAAATATCACTGTCTCTGGGATTTGTTCCTCATCTTCTGTTTGCTTGCTTGTTTCTTTTTAATGTACGAGTGCTTGTCTATGGGTACCACAGAGACCAGAGGAAAGCACTGGATTTCCTCAAGGTGGAGTTACAGATGATGATGCTTAGAACCAAACCCAGGTTATGTGGCATGGCTTGGCTCTTCCCTTCTTTCCTCCTTTATTCCCCTTTGAGCATCAGCTGAGGTTCTACAGCTCCCCTGGTCGGATGTTTTTCTTTTAAACCAATAATACCGTCCTGTGCTTCCATCTGAGTCAGCCCTTAAATTCTTATATTATGAGGTACCCTAAAGGAGTTCCCAGTTGCCCCCGTATCACTGGTCTTCAGCACAATTTCTAGTATATCGTAAGAACTGTAGATATATTTGTATTATATTATCATTACGACCTGGTTAGCATTTGTTCAAATCTCAATCAAAATAATTAATAATGCCTTGACTGTGACATTAATCCCAGCACCCAGGAAGCCCAGGCCAGCAGAACTTGATGAGTTTAAGGCCGGCCTGGGCTATGTAGTGAACACCTGCCTGATTGGGGAATGGGGGGATGTTAGGGTGCCTTAACTAGAATTCACTTCTACCCACCACTGGAGGACAAGTAGCTTACATAGCTCACAGGTTCAGATTAGCTGCTGAAAAAAAAAAATCTCTCTTCTGTGTGACTTCCCACGTGTATGTGATTTAGCCACGTTGTAGGAAAACACTTTTCTTGGAAATGATGTCACCTTGCCCATTTCAAACTGTGATTACTTTTAATGCAATGTAACCATGAAAATGAGTCACATATTTATTTACTTTTTCAATCATCTTTACCCACACATAAAAAGTTATTTTTAACAAGTTTATAAATTCTGCCTTACACCTTTGTCCAGAACAACATTATCAATGGTATTTATTAGGGTATAATATCCCTAACTCTTGAGGCTGGAGAGATGGCTAAGCAGTTAAGAGCTACTTTTCCAGATAGACCCAGGTTCAATTCCCACCACCCACATGGCAGTTCACAGCTGTCTGTAACCCAATTCCAGGGGATCCAACACCCTCACACAGACACACATGCAGGCAAAACACCAAAGCTCATAAGATAAAAATAAACCATTTTTAATAAACTGGCCTCACACAGGATTCTCAGAGATCCATCTGCCTCTGCTTCCTGATTGCTGGGATCAAAGGCATGTGCCACCACACCTGACTTGTCTCATAATTTTTGAAGTAATATTTTTCACCACATGGCACTATACCATCTGGGCAGCACACAAGATGCTAGTTACAGAATCGTGTACATAAACTTTTCATGTAAAATAAGCCAAAAGTTATTTCTCAAGTATAAAAAGTGTAGAGTCTTTTTCCAAGGTGTTGTCGGATCCTCTGAAGTTGGCAGTCACATTAACCAACACAACATTCTATGTGTAGACTTAGCTACACATAGAAAACTTAGAAGGGGACACACAGCCAGCGTCTGTAACCAATTGGGAAACGCATTTGAAAAGAGACCATGAAAACGAAACTTAACTCCTCTTTAAGCATGTCTGCACAGGATCTTTACGGTATACATGTACTAGATGTATAATTCAAAATACTTTTAGTAGAAACCTGGACCTGCAAGATGGATGAGTGGATACCTCACCTGCCATGCAAGTCCAATGACCTAAGTTCGACCCTTAGAGCCCACAGTAGACAGCTGCAGACAATGACAGCCAGCCCTGTGCTTCACAGCACAGCCGAAACAAGAGAGACCCTGCCTCAAAAAGGTAGAAAGAGAGAAGCAACTCTTGAAAGCTGTCCTTTGACCTTCCCACACAGGTCATCTCACACACACACACACACTAAAATTAAACAAATGAACAATTCAACAAGTACATGTAGGAAACATGACATCAGCCCTAGCATAGGTCCATGTAATGTAAATTAAACAGTGGAGAGTGTCACCCATTGACCTAAGTGTAGCCACTCTTACTCCTTACACACGAATATTGTGCTGTAGTTACTGAGTCAGGTTAAACTAGCCCAGCCTGCAACTCTCAGTTGATAATCTCTAAATCTGAGGAGTAATTTGTTTGTTTGCTATTCTCAACATCCTGAGCAGCACATGGGACCTGACAAGTATTTAGCCAGGAGCTCAAAATGACTTTGAGTCCCAGTCCTTTGAGTCAAACCCATCTTTGCCTATGTGGAGAAAACGAGATCAGGTCATTAAAAAGCCGAAGACTCGGTCTCAGTTGGGGACACTGGCTTAAAGTTGAAAATGAGAAGTTAGGATTCCGTTTCCTGACGATTTCAGGGAAACCTGTCCTCTTGCTCTGCTGCAGCGACTGCAAAGGATGATTCAGACCCAGGAGGCTTGAGGCTGTGATTCACCCTCAAAGAATCCCCATAACAAAAATGTGAGGCATGTCTCAAGCGCTAGCTGCAATTAGAAGAGTAAGGCACTAAGCCTAGCGTTTGCTTTTCACACCAACTGTAGCCATTCCTTACTATGCCATGAAACTGGTGGAGTCGGAGTAAGGGTGCGTCATTAAGAAAATATGTCTTTCCAGAGTAATGCTTGCTGCGTGAACAGTCTTGCGCGCTGTGGTTCAGAGCTTTGATTATCAGGAAAATTCTTTTAAATGTTCTTACTACATTTATTTATGCGTGTGTGTGCCCACATGCGTATGTGTGTTCTGGGCCTTACGTTCAGAGGTCAGAGGATAACTTGCGGGGAATTACTTCTTTCATTTCTCCATGTGGGTTCTGGGAATCAAACTCAATTTGTCAGACTTGGCAGCAAGTGCCCTTACGCACTGAGCTATCATGCCAGTCCTACAATAGAGTTTCTTTAAAGGTATCTGTTAAACAGAGGTTTTGAGACAAAGGCTAAGATGTTGTGGACCAGGAGGCCCCCACCCTTCTCTTCCAGACAGGAGCTCCCATTTGCAAAAGCCCACTGAGATAGGCCTCAAAAACCACTCAGGCAATACCCCAGCAGGCTCCAGGTACACAATGATATGCAGACAGCCCAGATGCCAGTGTAGTTGTTATCCCAGGGGCCAGCCTCCATCTTCACCTGGCAGCAGAACCAGGCAAAGTCATCCATATGGTACTGGCTTGAGAGCATGAAAAACCGCACGATTTGGGGGCTTGTGAAGACTCGCTTCACAGTTTCAGAGTAGCTGAGGCCAGACAATGAGTAGGAGGGTCAGAGTCTGTGCAGGCAGAACTAAGGGGACATTTTGAAAGACAAGTTCTCTATGTAGCCTGGAAACCACTGTGTAGCCCAGGCTGGCCTTGAGTTCACAGGGATTCTTCCTCCTGACTCTGCCTCCTAAGTGCAGGATTAAAGTTGTGTGCCACCACACCCGGCTCCACTAAAATGTCTAATTTATGATGATGCTAATGCTTTTGGGGGTTTTTTGTTTGCTTTTTTATTTAATGATTTTAATTTTTGAACAGTTTTATTCATCAATTTGTGCTACCACTTGGTTTCACTATAATTGTATAGAACACTAAACTGTTAACACTTGTTTTGTTTTGTTTTGCTTTGTTTTGTTTTGTTTTGTTTTGTTTTGTTTTGTTTTGTTTTTCAAGACAGGGTTTCTCTGTATAGCTCTGACTGTCCTGGAACTCACTTTGTAGACCAGTCTGGCCTCGAACTCAGAAATCCGCCTGCCTCTGCCTCCCAAGTGCTGGGATTAAAGGCGTATGCCACCACGCCCGGCTAAACAGTTAACACTTTGGGAAGGAAAGAGATAAACTTTCTAATATGCATCCTTAAGGGATATGGGTTTTAACTAAACCCCATTAGTCACTGATTTTACTAAAAGGATGCAATTAACTTTGGGGAAAATAACAGTCCACGAAATACTGACTACAAGATAATGATTTTGAATTAATAATCAACTTGTTTGATTAATTTTAACATTCATAAGTAACATAAACTGTGTGCCTACATACTGGCTGTTTTCAGCAATTCACATGTATTTATTAATTTATTCCTAATAATCCTATGGTGTACATAATAAGTATCTGCTGAATCTATCATTATCCATTCTGGATATTTGGAACCACTGGAGATATTCCAGAGAGGTGTTTAATATGAGGACTTGGTTACAAAAGGCACACAAAGTCTACAAGAATAAGAAGGGAGAATGGTATTTTCAAAGCATCAGTAGCTGCTTCTTTAGAATTGGAAGCGGAGAGTGGGGTGGGGGCAGTAAACCTGGAATGGGCGAGCATAACCTTGTGTTGGAGACCTGCTGCCCCTCAGCAGGGATCTGGGAGCTACTGGCCAGCTGCTGAAGAAGCAGTAATTCTGCTGGAGCCCACAGTTGCCACCAGGTGTCACTTCACTGTAGGCGCCCACAGAAGTGCCCGCTGAAGTCTGTTTATTTTTTAGTCTTTGTATCTTTATTCATTCATAGTGTATTTCTTTTTATTTTTTCAAATTATTTTATTTTACATTGTGTGTGTGTTGCATGCATGTATGTCTATGCACCAGTGCATGCCTGGTACCCAAAGGTCAGAAGAAAGCATCTGATGCCCATGGAACTGGAATACAGAAGGCTTTGAGATGCCATGTGGGTTCTGGGAAGTAAACCTGGGTTCTCTGGAAGAACAGCCAGTGCTCTTAACTTCTAAGCCATCTTTCCAGTCCCTGTTATGTATTTCTTCTTTTGGGGGGGGGGTAATTTATTTCATTTACATTTCAAATGCTATCCCAAAAGTCCCCCACACGCTCCCCCACCCACTCCCCCACCCACCCACTCCCACTTCTCTGCCCTGGCGTTCCCCTGTACTGAGGCATATAAAGTTTGCAAGACCAATGGGCCTCTCTATGCAGTGATGGCCGATTCATATGCAGCTAGAAACACGAACTGGGCGGGGGTGGGGGGGAGCATACTGGTTAGTTCATATTGTTGTTCCACCTATAGGAGTGCAGATCCCTTTAGCTCCTCCATTGGGGGCCCTGTGGTCCATTCAATAGCTGACTGTGAGCATCCACTTCTGTGTTTGCTAGGCCCTGGCATAGTCTCACAAGAGACAGCTCTATCTGGGTCCTTTCAGCAAAATCTTGCTAGTGTATGCAATGGTGTCAGCGTTTGGAAGCTGATTATGGGATGGATCCCCGGATATGGCAGTCTCTAGATGGTCCATCCTTTCGTCTCAGCTCCAAACTTTGTCTCTGTAACTCCTTCCATGGGTGTTTTGTTCCCAATTCTAAGAAGGGGCAAAGTGTCCACACTTTGGTCTTTGTTCTTCTTGAGTTTCATGCGTTTAGCAAATTGTATCTTATATCTTGGGTATTCTAAGTTTCTGGGCTAATATCCACTTATCAGTGAGTACATATTGTGTGAGTTCCTTTGTGATTGGGTTACCTCACTCAGGATGATGCCCTCCAGGTCCATCCATTTGCCTAGGAATTTCATAAATTCATTCTTTTTAATAGCTGAGTAGTACTCCATTGTGTAAATGTACCACTTTTTCTGTATCCATTCCTCTGTTGAGGGGCATCTGGGTTCTTTCCAGCTTCTGGCTATTATAAATAAGGCTGCTATGAACATAGTGGAGCATGTGACCTTCTTACCGGTTGGAACATCTTCTGGATATATGCCCAGGAGAGGTATTGCTGGATCCTCCGGTAGTACTATGTCCAATTTTCTGAGGAACCGCCAGACTGATTTCCAGAGTGGTTGTACAAGCTTGCAATCCCACCAACAATGGAGGAGTGTTCCTCTTTCTCCACATCCTCGCCAGCATCTACTGTCACCTGAATTTTTGATCTTAGCCATTCTGACTGGTGTGAGGTGGAATCTCAGGGTTGTTTTGATTTTCATTTCCCTGATGATTAAGGATGTTGAACATTTTTTCAGGTGCTTCTCAGCCATTCGGTATTCCTCAGGTGAGAATTCTTTGTTAGCTCTGAGCCCCATTTTTTAATGTGGTTATTTGATTTTCTGGAGTCCACCTTCTTGAGTTCTTTATATATATTGGATATTAGTCCCTGTCTTAGTCAGGGTTTCTATTCCTGCACGAACATCATGACCAAGAAACAAGTTGGGGAGAAAAGGGTTTATTCGGCTTACACTTCCATACTGCTGTTCATCACCAAGGAAGTCAGGACTGGGACTCAAGCAGGTCAGAAAGCAGGAGCCGATGCAGAGGCCATAGAGGGATGTTCTTTACTGGCTTGCCTCCTCTGGCTTGCTCAGCCTGCTCTCTTATAGAACCCAAGACTGCCAGTCC
Source organism: Mus musculus (assembly GCF_000001635.26). Taxonomy (NCBI): domain Eukaryota; kingdom Metazoa; phylum Chordata; class Mammalia; order Rodentia; family Muridae; genus Mus; species Mus musculus. The sequence goes on along the minus strand of NC_000072.6, from coordinate 122,866,189 downwards.
AGAGATGGTCCCACCCACAAGGGGCCTTTCCCCCTTGATCACTCACTAATTGAGAAAATGCCTTACAGTTGGATCTTATGGAGGCATTTCCTCAACTGAAGGTCCTTTCTCTGTGATAACTCCAGCTGTGTCAAGTTGACACAAAACTAACCAGTACAGTCCCCTATCTGATTTAGGATAGGTAAAGATCCTTTCCCAATCTGTTGGTGGCCTTTTTGTCTTATTGACGGTGTCTTTTGCCTTGCACAAGCTTTGCAATTTTACGAGGTACCATTTGTCATTCTCAATCTTATAGCACAAGCCATTGCTGTTTTATTCAGGAATTTTTCCCCTGTACCCATATCTTCGAGGCTTTTCCCTACTTTCTCCTCTATAAGTTTCAGTGTCTCTGGTTTTATGTGGAGTTCCTTAATCCACTTAGATTTGATCTTTGTACAAGAAGATAGGAATGGATTGTACTTGAAGTCCTAGCCAGAGCAATTCGACAACAAAAGAAGATCAAGGGGATACAAATTGGAAAGGAAGAAGTCAAAATATCACTTTTTGCAGATGATATGATAGTATATATAAGTGACCCTAAAAATTCCACCAGAGAACTCCTAAACCTGATAAACAGCTTCAATGAAGTAGCTGGATATAAAATTAACTCAAACAAGTCAATGGCATTTCTGTACACAAAGGATAAACAGGCTGAGAAAGAAATTAGGGAAGCAACACCCTCCTCAATAGTCACAAACAATATAAAATACCTTGGCGTGATTCTAACTAAGGAAGTGAAAGATCTGTATGATAAGAACTTCAAGTCTCTGAAGAATGAAATTAAAGAAGATCTCAGAAGATGGAAAGATCTCCCATGCTCATGGATTGGCAGGATCAACATTGTAAAAATGGCTATCTTGCCAAAAGCAATCTACAGATTCAATGCAATCCCCATCAAAATTCCAGCTCAATTCTTCAACGAATTAGAAAGGGCAATCTGCAAATTCATCTGGAATAACAAAAATCCTAGGATAGCAAAAACTCTTCTCAAGGATAAAGGAACCTCTGGTGGAATCACCATGCCTGACCTAAAGCTGTACTACAGAGCAATTGTGATTTAAAAAAAAAAAAAAAAAAACTGCATGGTACTGGTATAGCGACAGACAAGTAGACCAATGGAATAGAATTGAAGACCCAGAGATGAACCCACACACCTATGGTCACTTGATCTTTGACAAGGGAGCAAAAACCATCCAGTGGAAAAAAGACAGCATTTTCAACAAATGGTGTTAGCACAACTGGCGGTTATCATGCGCCAAGAATGCGAATTGATCCATTCCTGTTATATATTTCTATGTGGTACAGGGTATCAGACCCATGCAAATTTGCCTTGCAAATGCTTGTAACTGCTCTTCCACTGAACTATACCTAAACCCTATTTTACTTGGCTTTGTTTGACAGATCTCATGTATCTCAGACTAGCCCCAAACTACCTATATAGCCAACTTTGGGTCCTCTGGCCTTTACCCACTGGGATTATAGGCATATTGAATCACCCTTGGCTCTTTTTCTTTGGTTTTTGGTCCTGGGTTGTTTTTGTTTGGTTGGTTAGTTGGTTTGGTTTGGTTTGGTTTGGTTTGGTTTGGTTTGGTTTGGTTTGGGTTTAGGTTTGGGTTTGGTTTGGCTTGGTTTTTTTGTGGTCTTGTTTTTATCAAACAGGGTTTCTCTGTGTATCCCTGGCTGTCCTAGAACTCATTCTGTATACCAGGCTGACATCAAACTCACGGAAATTTACTTGCCTCTACCTACCATGTGCTGGGATTAAAGGCATGACTCTTCAAGCCACTAAGCTTGGCTCATTCTTTTACTTTTAAAACAGATTTACAAGCTAGAGGTAATGGCATATGCTTATAGAGACACAGAGGATTTGAGGCTCATAGTCATCATTGGCTACATAAGCCAAGCCCTCCTTGGGATGCATCAAGAGCTTATCTCAACACACACACACTCACGCAAACACACACGAATACACACACACCTGCATTCAGGCTGAAGCAAGATCACAAGTCCAAGGCCAAAGACCGGATATGGAGTCTGTCTTGACAAAACAAACAGGCAAACAAGAGGGGAGCATTTCTAGGGCTTTCACAGGTGACCAGGAAGAGGATGGTAGGCTTGCCGTGGACAGCTCTCAGTCACATTCTTGTTTCACAGGACAGGAAATGGAAGAGAACTAACTGCACAGCCTATGACGCTGAGTGACAGAGATGCCTAGCTTCTCTCCCTACCATGAGTTCTTAGGCTCCCTGCATCAGCCAAATCACCTTATTCAAACCACTCTCTGAAGTCTACACCCGTGGGCTTACACACACACACACACACACACACACACACACACACACACACACATACACACACGGTAATCATCCACTCTGTTTAATTGTATGCCTAAATAATAGCAAAAAGAAAAAAGCATCTAGGTCGAGCATCTAGGTCAGTGTCAAGTAGCTATTACCATAGCTGGAAGTCATATCCCACCTCCTACCCCCTAGTCTCCTGTTCTTTTCTCTTCCAGTTTTGATCGCTTTCCATGTTGCTCCTTGTGAATCAGCCACAGAACCGTAGGCCGTCCACAGTCTTTGCACTGCTATATTCGATTTAGAAGACAGATCACTCCATACAAGCTCATCCATCTACTCACGTCTCACATTCAAATCTAGCATGTATTTGCTTTTGATTTTCAGAGAAAACAGGCTACGAAGACTATAATTAATTTAATTCTTTTCTGGGAGAATGAACTGTACTACAGCGCTCTAGCACTGACGATGTGAAGTTAATTGATGACTCCTAAAAGGTATTAATGTGACTCTGTGTGTGCATTCAAATTTTCATTTCTCCTCTTCTCCCGCCTCCCCCCCAAAAAAAAACCATCTGGTCTCTGCTCTGGAATTTAAATTTGGATATTCAAAAGGAAAGAAAACAGAACCAAACAACATAAATTCCCCAGGGTTCTTCACAGTTTACCACAAAGCAGATAGAAGCATGAAAATCATCAAAAACAGGAACATTTCACAAGGCAGTCTCAATAATTTGCTTACTGAGGCTAGGGATGTGGCTCAGTGGTGAAAGAGTTGCTCAACACATACAAGACTGTGGGTTCCACCCTCAACACTGCAAAAACAAAAATAGTAATGTCTTTTACTTGGAAAGTAGTAGAAAGAGGACCTAGAATTCAGTCATCCTTGGCTACAAAGGCCAAGCTGGGATAATAGAAATCTCACCTCAAAGCAAAGGGGAACAAAGTTTCTTAAGCAGAGCATGGTGGTAGACACGTAAAATTGCAGCTACTTACTGAGAGCTCATGACCAACCTGAGAAACAAAGTAACGGCCAGACTGATATTAACAGTAATAATAATAAAGTAATAATTTCCTTAATTACCTGAAAATGAAACTGGAAGCTCCCGTGTTTTGAATTGCTGCATATTCTTTTTAAAGATGTATTTATCTTTGTCTCATGTATATGAGTGTTTTACCTGCATGTATGTCATACGTGCACAGTACTGTTGAAAGCCACAAGAGGGCGACAGATACCATGAAACAGTAGTTACAGAAGGTTGTGTGCTGCTGTGTGGGTGCTGGAAACTGAACCTGGGTCCTCTGCAAAAACAGCAAGTGCACTTAACTGCCAAGCCGTCTCTCCAATCTCTGTTTCATAGTCGTTAAAAAACCATAAATCAATAAAGCTGTCTCTGCTCCAGAGACCACTGTAAGGAGTCATATTTATTAACTCTTTGTATTATGTTCAGAAAGCATTTTACTGTTTGTTTGACGGACAGCTAGTCTTTCCTACATTAATGCTCCCAAAGTATATTGTGCAGCCCTAGAAACCCCTACTACAGTATAGTTAAATGCTCTCTTGGAGCTTCAGCATCTCCCACAATGAAGCTAGGGGTATCAAAAGCAGAGTCAGAGAACACAATTATGGTAATGAAGCAATAACTTCCTCTTGTTTGTTGGTGGGTTTAACTGTGCAGCCTCTACTGACATCCAACTCACAGTCCCGTGCATCACCCTCCCAAACAGTGTGATTACCCACAGGGATAGGTTTGCCCACTATCCCTGTGTAGACTTCGTCGTTTATAAGTGGAAAAGATACTCTCAGCACTGTTTCTGGGAGTAAAAACTGGTGACACTCTAGTAGAAACTTTCATATTTTTCAAAAATTATGGGTCTAGAGATAGATGGCTCAGCATTTAACAGCGCTTGCTGATCTTGCAAAGGACCTGGATTTGGTTCCCAGCACCCACATGTAACTTCAGCTCCAGAGGAGTCAACATCTTCTTCTGGCCTTTGAGGGAAACAGGCACAGAGACTGTGTGCAAAACACACTTCATTGACTTGAGGCGTCTCAGGAATCTCAGGTGCTAGCTGAACAGGTCTTATCAGGAGGAAGGAAATTGATCTTGTAATCTAATTGAGGCTATGTGACACTCCTCAGATAGAAGCAATGTGGGGCCTTAGAATTCTCCAGACAAGGTCAAAGAAAGAGAAACCCCTGCTAGTAAAGGGAGTCTCCCATATTACGCCGAGCCCAGAGGCTATCAGGTCGTGATGGACTTCAATCTTAAGTAGCAGAGTTTTCCCACAAAACCCGGTCTCATAAAACAAACCAAGCAGAAAGTGGTTGGTTTCTTCTATAACAGTCATACCACCATTACACTGATGGGCATATCTTGCCACACTGGTCATCATTGTAGTTCACAGGGCTCACAGCTGGGTAAAATTATTGATGGCCATCTCCCCACCTCCCAGCAACCTACCCTCCAGGGTTAGGAAAGCCAGCCAGCAATGAGGAAGCTTGCCGGTCAGTACCAACTTGATTTCTCCGTGTTCTGTAGCCAATGTGGTGTCTTCAACAAGGGAGTCTTCCCATCAGATACCAGAGAGCTACTGAGAACAACAGCAATTGCTTGTACATACCTGGTACTACAAATGTGTTCAAGAACCCATAGTTGGGAAGCACACGGCTCTGGGATTAGACCGATTAAATGAACATAACATCAAACCTCCCTCTAAGTTCTTATCTGCCTATAGATCAGTAAAATCCCCAGTCCTCATCAGAGAACGTTCTTTGTGCAGTATATGGAGGTTAATGCAGAAGTTCACAGTAGTCAAAGCACCGACAATCAGTGTCATGGAGAGCCCAGTCACACACAGAACATTTAGATCACCTCGCATCCTCTCCCCAAGGCTCAGGGACCATCACAGAAGACAGGCCAGAAAGACTGTAAGAGCCAGAGGTATGAGAGGGCAAGACCAAAACGGTGTCTTCTGGGCAGACAGGAGCACAGCACGCATGAGCTCCCAGCAGCTGTGGCTGCCTGAACAAGATCCAGTCAGCCAAAAGAGGGCATCGGATCCCCTGAAATAGGAACAGCATTGTGAACTGCACTGGGAATTGAACCCAGGTCCTCTGTGGGAGCAGACAGTGCTCTTAACACTTGAGCCATCTCTCCAAGTCCTGGAACAAATTTTAAAGTATGGTTTATCCTGGTATGGAAAATAAGTGAAAGAAATATGATTTAGAAACGAGTTTTATTCACTTTTTGTTGTTGTGATAAAGCACTATGACCAGGGCAATTTACAAAAGGAAGAGTGTATTTTAGGCTCACGGTTTTAGAGGGCTAGAATCCATGATAGAACAAATATGGCAGATGGTAGTTGGCTGAAGCAGAAGCTGAGAGCTCACCTCTCTAACTACCAACAGGAAGTGGAGAAAGTTATTCCAAATGGAGTCTTTTTGAAACCTCAAAGCCCACTCTCCAGTTACCTACTTCCTCCATCAAGGTCACAACCCAAAAGTCCTCCCAAACAGCCACTAACTGGGGACCAAGTATTCAAATGCCCTCAACTTAAAGGGGACATAACATTCAGACAAAAACATGGAAGACGTTAGAGAAATGGCTGAGTAGGTTACTAAACAATCTTGAAGAGCAAAGCTTGGGTCCCAACTCTTGTATGAAAAGCTGGGCCTATCGCTGCACACGTCTGTAATCCTAAAGAGTCTGGGGATAATAGAATTCTGGGGCTTGCTGGATGCACAGCCTAGCTTCCGGTTCACTGACAGACCCTGACTCAAAAACAGTGAGTAGAGAGTTACGGAGCCAAATGCCTGACACCCAACATTTTCCTCTAGTCTCTCCAAGCACACCCACAGGCACACACAGCCATGCACACACACATACATACACACATGTGCACATTTACTCTCGAATACACACCCACCCAAATAAAAATTTAAAAGATAAAAACTACATGAAGTGGAAGTTCATGTGCGTGCTTGTATGGTATGTAAATGTTGCTCGTTGTGTTTGTATTTATTAAAAAGGTAGAGAAGTCATGCTGGGGAGTTATGAGCACACGTTCTCTTGAAGAGGACCTGGGTTCAAGTCCCAGCACCTACACCCACCAGTTCACATCTACCTGTGACTCCGATGCCATGAAGATCTGGCGCCCTCTTTTGGGCACCTCCTTAAGCACTTTCACTCACAAGCACAAATTCACACAGACGCCCACAAATACAGACAATTAAAATTAAGGTAAATCTCCGAGCCCCAACATTTGGAAGGCAGAGGCAGTCAGATCTCCGAATTCGAGGCTAACCTAGTCTATAGAGTGAGTTTTCTCTACACAGGGCTACGCAGAAAAACACTGTCTCAAAAAAAAAAAAAAAAGATAAATCTAGGAGCTGGAGAGATGGTTTAGCAGCTAAGAGCACTACCCTCTCTCAGAGAAGACCCAGGTTCAATTCCCAGCATTCACATGGTGGCTCAGAACTTTCTAGATCTGTAGATACAGGGGATCCAATATGCTCTTCTGGGCACCAGGTACATACAGACAAAACTACCAAACATTAAAAAAATAAAATTTAATTTTAAAAATAGTAAATAAAATAAATCTTTAAAAAAAATTTTTTGGGGCTGGTGAGATGGCTCAGTGGGTAAGAGCACCCGACTGCTCTTCCAAAGGTCTTGAGTTCAAATCCCAGCAACCACATGGTGGCTCACAACCATCCGTAACGAGATCTGACGCCCTCTTCTGGTGTGTCTGAAGACAGCTACAGTGTACTTACATATAATAAAAAAAAAATTTTTTTTGGTGTTCAGAAACTTTAGTGTTTAGTTTAATCCTTCTAATTTAATATTTCACCATGGTAATGAATTGCCTCTACAATAGATATTTTATGTGAATATATATAAACATGTATGAATGTTTATTACACACAATGTAATCCTATTTTTATATGCCTTCTCAATACCTTCATTATTCAATGTTTCCAAATATTGGAGGGGAAAACACACACATACATAAATAATGAAACTGTATAGGGACACAGGAATAAATTCTGATATGATCAGCGGACAGTCAAGCCATAAAAATCACACATCAATTATGTTGCATTTTGTTAAAAAACTACTTTTAAGAAAAAGCATATTTGCTGTATTTAGAAAAAAATCAAGAAGATTGACACTAACCTATTAAAAATGGTTATTCTAGAAGGAGAATAGAAAATTTAAAACATTTTTTATTCTTATATATTTACTCTTTATAGTTTAATATTATCTGCATTTATCTATATGTCCATACTATTTTAAGTAAGTAAAAATAACAATAAAAATAACTTAGTGGGTACTATTCAACTCTTGCTCTCTCTTTTTAAAGATTTCCTGTCTCTCAGACATTCCACATTATTTGATTAAAAGAAACCAGGCGAAGTTAAACAACTTTGAACTTTCTGAACTTTCTGAGTTGATCAGTGTGAAGTGGAGCCTCTGCCACAGACAAAAAATAAGCTTTATTTGTATATATGTATGTATGTATGTATGTATGTATGCATGCATGTATGTATGTGTGTGTAAGCGAACGAAAGGACAAGTCTATCTGTTTCTTTGTTTGCTTGAATAAGTATCTCATTTTGTAGCTCCGGCTGCTTGGAACCGGTGATCCTCCTGCCTCAGCATCCCAGTGCCGGTCTTACAGATGTGGGTGACCTGCCTGGTTGACCTGAGAGAATTCTTTACTTTAGGAATGCCTGTAGGGCCTCTCCTTCACCTGATGAAATGCAGCCCCAGGGCTGCAGGCTAGGGTCAGGAGCCTATCTCCTGGGTCACACTATCTCCCACCCTAGCCCTGAGCACAGCTTGCTCCATCCAGAGCCTCAAGCCTTGTAATCACTTAGGGGCTTGTTTATGGCTCACTTCTCTGGAACTACTTCCTTCGAACTTTCTTCCTAGATTCCCATAAGTGAACACATCTATATCCATTGTGTTCCATTTTATTTCTATTTATATACAAAGTATGTTTGTGTTGCAGGGTGTGTGTTTGTGTGTATCGTCAGAAATTAGAACACAGTTAACTTATTCTCATTTTGGCATAGCACAGTTTATCCATGTATCAAACATAGAGCAATACCATTTGAGATTAATTAAATGTATTTTTACAGCATTCCTCCTCAAAACCCCCTTAAGCGGAAATCTCTAGTTTCTTTGGAAAGTTAGTTCTGTCAAATGATGTTTTGCTGGGGTGCACAGGTGAAAGGATGTCTTGCTAAACTAAACATGTGAGAAAATGTTTTCCTGAAGCAGACGACGGTGAAAGGAAGTTTTGATATAGCAGACACGTGAAAGGACACTTGAGGAAAGAATGTAAATATGACTCCACAGACAGTGGGGCATGAGCACTGAGCCTTGGTTTGGTTTGCTCTGTCTCCCCATTCTTCATTCACCTTATATAGCGTGGTTGAGCTCAACTCGTGGTAATGCAGCCATTGAGAGAAACTCACCCAAGGACTTCGGTTCCTGCAGCTGCTTGCCACTTTAGCAGCCTTGCCTCAGACCAGTTGGCATTCATGCCCGGTGTCTGCTGGTGGAGAGGACTGGATTGAAGCTGCTAGCTCATGTGTGGCATCTGCCTGCCTATAGGACTGGTCTACAACTGCTGAGTTGTATTTGGTGTTTGCTATGGGACTGAACTGCTGAGAAAGAAGACGGGGATTGCGCCCACCCCCCCCCAAAGAACTATTGCTGAACAGGCCCACTTCCACCATATTCTAATAACTTTTCTTCCACTCTCTCTGCTGGGTGGTAGGTTAGAGAAGAGAATGAACCTTATAATTAAAAGTAGGTTGCAAAAAATTTATGCTACACCTCCCAACTCAGCCATCTTTTTGTTGTTGTTCTTAAATGTGTTATTTGTTCTTTAACAAGTACATATGCATTCAACCTAACTTGATCATAGCCATCTCCCGTCGTCACACACACACACACACAGTTTTTTCCTGACCTGGGGATTAACCACAAGACCTAGGACATAGCAGACAAGTGCTCACCCACAATCTATATCCCTAGATCTTTTATTACTTTTTTGTCTTGAGATAAGGTCTTGCTAACTTTCTCAAGTTGGTCTTAAAATCACTCTGTAGAGGCTGGAAAAATGGCTTAATAGTTGAGTTCCCAGCACCAAATGAGTGACTGGCAAATCTATAACTTCAATTCCAGGGACCCCCCCCCCCATGCCCTTTTCTGGCCTCCATAGGTAGCAGGCACAAATATATGTACACACAAATGGGGGGGGGGGGAAGAACTCCTACACATAAAAGAAAATCAATAGATCTTTTAAATACCCCATTCTATGGGACTGGAGAGATGGCTCGGAGGTTAAAAACAGATCCCAGCACCCACATTAGGTTCCAGTTCCAAGAAATCTAGCATCCTTTCTTGGCCTCTGTGAGCAACCATATATGGCACACACATACTGATATAAAGATAAAATAAAGCAAATTTAAAGGGAAAAAAATAAAACCTCACTCTGTAGCACAGACAAGCCTCAAATTTCTGCCTGCCTGCATCTCAGCATCTCGTAGCTAAGGTGACAGGTTCCTGCAGGAAATATCTGTGTCCTGATCGGCCTCCTCCACCCGCCCTCCTCTGTCCTTCTGCTTTTCTTATCTACGCCGGCTAAGTTTAAGAGGTGACTCATGGAAAGGCCCTTCCTGTGCAGTCAGATAGCAGTCATGATCCTGAGTTCCCTTTACCCAGGGAAAAGTCAGTGCTCAGCAACTCGTCCAATGCACTTCACTACTTCATTTTGGCTGGACCAGACAGGATTTGTTGGTGGCTCGCAGATCATCAGTCCTGGAGCCTTTGGATTCCATCTCAGTGTGCTTGGTAAGAAAACATAGATGAGCCTTATAGTTCATGCTTGGTTTAGCCTGCTGATTATGTACAATGGCTTCAAGTTCCTTATCTTCTGTTTCCTTCTATTCTTTTCCCTAAAACTTTTTTTTTTTTTTTTTGAGAGTCTTACATAGAGCCTTGGATGGTTGGGAACTCACTACATAGACTGGGCTAGCCTTAAACTCACAGAGCTATATCTCCTTCTCCTGCGATTAAAGTTGTACACAATCATATCTGGTTCTTTCCCTAACTTTTGTTTTGTTTTGTTTTGTTTTGTTTTGTTTTGTTTTGTTTTGTTTTGTTTTGTTTTTGTTTTTCGAGACAGGGTTTCTCTGTGTAGCCCTGACTATCCTGGAACTCACTTTGTAGACCAGGCTGGCCTTGAACTCAGAAATCCGCCTGTCTCTGCCTCCCAACTTTCCCAAATTTTTATTTCTCCTGTCTTATCTCCATGTCTACTTTTATTTTTATGTAAATACTATACATTCTATTTATCTTGGCTTTTAATATTTTCATTCTGAAAATAATAATGAATTTATGTTATTTATTCCCCTAGATTATAGATCATGTTTTCTTCCCTTAGTTTTGCTTCTGTAATCATTGATCACATGTACACACATTTATTTTTATGTATATATACACACACACACACACACACACACACACATATATATATGCCCATATGTGGATTCTTCTTCTGTTGCTCTCTGTAACTCTCCCGTTCTTTGAGCTATTCCTTATCAAAATAGCTGGTTCTATCATTCCATAATTATTATTTGATATTTAAATCTAATTTTTACTCATCATAAATACATTTTAGTTTCAGGTTTTTTTTTAATTACTCTGGCCAACTCAATCCTGAAATCTTTATAAAAAACTTAAACATAGAGGGTTTTTGTTTGGTTTGGTTTTGGGGGGGGGTTGCTCAGAACTTGGGGAAATGTAATGTGGTCTTGTCCTGGATGACTTTTAGGGTGTGAGCTTTCAAGGAAGATCATTTGTGATATTTAAACTATTCCTCACAGCACGGAACTCAGTTGCTCTTACATTGGAATGTTTTCCTTTCAACTTCTGTTATTTTAAATCGCTATGTCCACTTTATTATCGAGACCACAGTTTCTCAGTCATGTGATCCCTGCAGTAAAAAAGAACAGTAACCTAGGCGTTATTAGGTGAGTAGCTGGGGCTCTCCCCGGCTGCGGTCACGTGAAAGCCACGTCATCTCCAGAATCTCAGCATCAAAAGCTGCACAGCGAGGGATGTCTGTGGGTTGCTCTGTTCCTAGCAGTCTCTGGGTGGGCTTTGCTCTCAGCATCTTAGGATGGTACGCATTGAGGTTGGAATGGGACACTAGATCCGAGTTCTTGCCGTTCACATAAGGGAATGGTAGGACTTGAAAAAGACAGAGACCAGAGTGGGTATCGTTTCTCCTTTTCTTCTTATTCTGTTGTTATCCTAACTTCTGCTTACCGCATAAGACTTGTCACAAACTTTTGTCAAGTTCAGCAGAATCGCTTCCAAATGTCCCAGCTTCCATTTAAAAACAAGCAAACCAAAAAATCAAATCAAATCAAATAAATAAAAATGGAGGAGGCTGAAGAGATGATCGGTGGTTGGGAGCAGTGGCTGCGCTTCCAGAACCCTGCTCTACCAGGGTTCAAGTCCCAGCACCTACATGGCAGCTCACAACTGTCTGTAACTCCAGTTCCAGGAAATCTGACACCATCCCACAGACACGCATGCAAGCAAAACAGCAACACACATAAAATGAAAATTAATCATTTTTAAAGATATAAACTGTTACTACATCCAGTAATGTTTGGGAATTTAAAATCAAGAGAGAAATTTAGAAGAGACAGCATAGGAATTAAGAAGCCATATGGGAAAAAAATAAAATGGCTAAAGACTAATATTTTTAATGTAATTGAAAATGAAAAAATTAAACCCGAAAGGTAAGCATCCCCCTGGCCGTGGGGGTACATGCGTTGTAATCCCAACATTTGGTAGACTGAGGCAGAAGATCTCCAGTTTGAGGCCAGCCTGGTCTATATAATCTAACTTCATCTCAGAAAAAAACAAAAGAAAAAAAAAGTGACCCTTGATCCATATGCTAAATGATATGGAAGAGGCATTTGTAAACAGGTCTTGTCTTTACCATCACACAGTTTAGGGCCACTATAAAAATTACAACCTAAGATTACATGTGCCTCCTCATAGGACATGTCAGAAAAAAATCAACCACACACTTCTACATTCATGTACATGAGTCAGCACACACATGTACAAGTGAGAGACCAAAGAATCAGTTTCTTCGAGGATTATAAGAGACTGTTTTAGATATAGTGCATTGAGGTTAACCTTGAGGAGTAAGTATTTTAATGGGTAGAATTTTAGTGTAGGGCATGGAAGAAGCCATTCTAGGGGCGTATTTCTAAGTGGAAACCATTAGCCCTGCTTAGGAATATAAAGCAGCATTGATCTGAAGGGATGAGACGTGGGCAGAAAGGATGCATTTGTCCGAGTGCTCAGAACTAGGGAAGGATCTCACCGACCAGGAGGGCAGACTGCAGAGAACTTCACTGTAGAAGATAGAGAAGTCCGTCTGGCTTTGGGTTCTAGATGCAATTTTAGCAGAATAATAAGAGCAGAAGACGAAATAACCCCAAACCATGAAGGAGAGAATTAAGAATGATTGTTCAAGATGGGCTTGGTGACACACACCTTTAAGCCCCTCTCTCAGGCGGCAGAGGCAAGAGTTTGAGGCCAGCCTGGTCTACAGAGGGAATTTCAGGAAAGTCAGGGCTACACAGAGAAACCCTGCCTCAAACAAACAAACTAAAAAGAATGACTGTTCAGAGCAATAAGCGCCCAAAGTTGGAAAAAAAATTGGATGAAAACTTGGTATTCCTTACATTGAATCTTCCTTAAGTTAAAAGTTAAAAGTGGGGACTTGAGTTGAAACAGCAAGTTTAGAGAGTACTATGTGCTAGGTCCACAACTGCCACCCTTGGTGGCTTTCTTGTAAACTTGCTACTAGCCAGAGTTTCTGGAAAGAGGAACCTCGATTGAGAAAGTGCCTCCACCAGATTGGCTTGTAGACAAGGCTGTGGGTCATTTTCTTGGTTAACATTGACTTGGGAGGGTCAAGCCCAGTGTTCTCTCTGGGCAGGTCCTGGGATACTTTGAAGAAGGCAGTGTGGGTAGACATGAGATGCTACCCAGTGAATAGCATTCCTCTGTGGCCTCTGCTTCAGTTTCTACCTTCGAGTCCCTCCCTGCCTTGGCTCTGACCTGGAATATGTAGGAAATAAACCCTTTCCTGTCCAAGTTGCTTTTTGGTCAGTCTTTATCACAGCAATAGAAAGCAGATAATATACTATTTAAATGCCCTAAATTAGGTAAAAGCAATCCAATGTCTGTAGTTAGATCACTTTATAAACAAAATATGCTTCACACACACACACACACACACACACACACACACACTAAAATATCAATTTCAGATGGGCAGTGGTGGAGCACACCTTTAATCCCAGCCCACGGGAGGCAGAGGCAGGCAGATCTCTGAGTTTGGGGTCAGCCTAATTTACAGAGCAGGTTCTAGGACAGCCAAGGCTACACAGAGAAACCCTGTCCTGAAAAACAAAACAAATATACATATGTGTGTGTACCTATGCATGCATGTTTTTTTATTAGATGAGAACATTTTGGAAGTCAGTTGCATTCAAAGTGACTAGGGCAAGTACTGCTGAACTGTGCACTGGAAATGGTCAATTAAAAAGGCTGACTTTATGCTACATATGTATTTTATCACCATCAATTTTTAAATATGCATGATATAATTGAAACCCACTAAATTTTGTTTTTAAAATGTATATATACATGCAAAAGATGAATGAAGGAATCCTTGAGGGCCAGCTAATAAGTGCATGCTAAAACTAAGTCCCAAAAGTCACCCTTTGACCTCCATGCACACATGTGCACGCGTGTGCGCGCACGCACACACATACACACACACACACACACACACATACTTTGTCAACTAATTAATGAAAATATGCAGTTCTCAGCTTTTATATGCTATTGTTGGTGTGCTAAAGTTTTGGAAAGTCCTCCAATGATGCCAGATCAGGGAGAGTCTGCCCACAAGTTTTTGTATATTTTCTCACTGAGGCATCTATTCAGTTTGGGCAGCAGACACTGAGCAGAACGTAGCACGGCAATGCTTGGTAGCAATGCCTGTCCGGCCAGCACTCAGAAGACGGAGGCAGGAGAATCATAGCTTCCAGTCAGCCTCTTCTACAATATAGTCAGTTGGAAGTCAGCCAGCTTAGACAACATGGAGAGCCTGTGCCGAAAGCCACTGGGTAAGCCCGAATCTCAGTAGCAGAGAGCTGCCCAGGGTGCGTACTGCAAAAAAAAAACCTCAAACAACAGAAGTAGGGAGGTGTAAAATAAAGTGTAGGGGGGTGGAATTTAAGCTGATGTGGACTTCCAAATAAAGTTACCTTTTAGATACCTATTTAAATCAATAGCATAGACCTGAAACTGTCTATCAGAAAATGTGTCTATTCTGAGGAAGGAGTGCTAACGAGGTTCTGTGAGGGGGGCCTCTGGCTTTGAGAGGGTGTACCATCACATAAGACTCCTAAAAGCACATACTTTTATAAATTCACCATGAGCTTTAACATCTTCTTTGTCATTTCGCAGACTGAGCCATGGAGTCTTTCGATGCTGACACCAATTCAACTGACCTACACTCACGGCCTCTGTTTCAACCCCAAGACATTGCCTCCATGGTCATTCTTGGTCTCACTTGTCTATTGGGACTGCTAGGCAATGGGCTGGTGCTGTGGGTAGCTGGCGTAAAGATGAAGACGACCGTGAACACAGTCTGGTTCCTCCATCTCACCCTGGCCGATTTCCTCTGCTGCCTCTCCTTGCCCTTCTCCTTGGCTCACCTGATTCTCCAAGGACACTGGCCCTATGGCTTGTTCCTGTGCAAACTTATCCCATCCATCATTATTCTCAACATGTTTGCCAGTGTCTTCCTGCTTACTGCCATTAGCCTGGACCGATGTCTGATAGTACATAAGCCAATCTGGTGCCAGAATCATCGAAACGTGAGAACCGCCTTCGCCATCTGTGGATGTGTCTGGGTGGTAGCCTTTGTGATGTGTGTGCCCGTATTTGTATACCGTGATCTGTTCATTATGGACAATCGCAGTATATGTAGATATAATTTTGATTCCTCCAGGTCATATGATTATTGGGACTACGTGTACAAACTAAGTCTACCAGAAAGCAATTCTACTGATAACTCCACTGCTCAGCTAACTGGACATATGAATGACAGGTCAGCTCCTTCCTCTGTACAGGCAAGGGATTACTTTTGGACAGTTACCACTGCCCTCCAGTCACAGCCATTCCTAACATCTCCTGAAGACTCATTCTCTCTAGATTCAGCAAACCAACAACCCCATTATGGTGGAAAGCCTCCTAATGTCCTCACAGCCGCCGTACCCAGCGGGTTTCCTGTTGAAGATCGTAAATCCAATACACTGAACGCTGACGCTTTTCTCTCTGCTCACACAGAACTTTTCCCTACTGCTTCTAGTGGTCATTTATACCCCTATGATTTCCAGGGGGATTATGTTGACCAATTCACGTATGACAATCATGTGCCGACACCGCTGATGGCAATAACCATCACAAGGCTGGTGGTGGGCTTCCTGGTGCCGTTTTTCATCATGGTAATTTGTTACAGCCTCATCGTCTTCAGAATGCGAAAAACCAACTTCACCAAGTCTCGGAACAAAACCTTTCGGGTGGCTGTGGCTGTGGTCACTGTCTTTTTTATCTGCTGGACTCCATACCATCTTGTCGGAGTCCTGCTATTGATTACTGATCCAGAAAGTTCCTTGGGGGAAGCTGTGATGTCCTGGGACCACATGTCCATTGCTTTAGCATCTGCCAATAGTTGCTTCAACCCTTTCCTGTATGCCCTCTTGGGGAAAGACTTTAGGAAGAAAGCAAGACAGTCTATAAAGGGCATTCTGGAAGCAGCCTTCAGCGAAGAGCTCACGCACTCTACCAACTGTACCCAAGACAAAGCCTCTTCAAAAAGAAACAATATGAGTACAGATGTGTGAAGATGTGGCCCTGGGAACCTAAGCAGAGTTCTCAGGTGAACAGTGATGGATGACATGTGAGCAGGACACTTTAGACAATTTGGCGACTCTCAGAGAAAGGTCTCTTATTGACATCAGCATCATTTGAAAACATTAAAGATGCAAAATTTCAAGCCCCATCCCAGATGTGTTGACTCAGAATCTCTGGCCCATGGGACCAGTGTTTTAACAGGCCTTCTTGTTTCCATCAGTGTTAAGTTTTACCTCATTTGGCTTAGTCTATTCCCATCCCTGACTACACCATGTGCAATGAATAACTTTTTCATCTGTTTTCAGTATTCTTTTTTTTTCCTTAGCATCATCTAAACTTCTAGTTTGCATGGAAGGCTGCTCTTATTGTTCTGAATGGAAGATATTCATTTATTGTACAGTTTTGTGGTGGTGACAAGTGATTTTTAAGTGGGGAAAGAGACACAGTAAGAAAAGATCTATGAAAGCAGGGAGTGTTGAGTTAGAGTTTGACAGAACACAGTGCCAAATGCCACCCACTAAAAGCAACCTGAGATAATTCCAGTGTTCATGTGAGCAAGTGAGCACAGATACACATAAACACTTTCCTACTCCTGGAGTGTTTTAGAAGTTGTAGCTTGGAGCTCTCTCTTCCCTGTGTATTCTGCTTGTTCATAGAGCCATCTATGTTCCATTTCTTTTTGTTTGTTGGTTTGGCTTCTTGTGTTGGTTGGTTGGTTGGTTGGTTGGTTGGTTGGTTGGTTGGTTGCTTGGTTGGTTGGTTGGTTGGTTGGTTGGTTGCTTGGTTGCTTGGTTTACTGTTTTTTCAAGACAGTAGCCCTGGCTGTCCTGAAACTCATTCTGTAGACCAAACTGGCCTGAAACTCAGAGATCAGTGTGCCTCTGCCTCCAAGGAGTCTTCTTAAGGTCTTGAATTCCTTTCTGTTTTCCACACAGGGCCTTGCCATCTCCTGCTGGGATTAGGCGTGTGCAGGTGTGCAGTACGTACCTGGCCCCATCGTCTTCGGCTTTTTACATTAGACTTTGTATCTCACATAGAATAAAACAATATCCTAATGGGATGATGGGTGGAACTTCAGGATCAATGCATGCTTCAACAGCAATATCAAAAGATTTTAAACATGAGTCTAGGTATCTTACATGACAAAAGTGTCAGGCACACTCTCTTTTTTTTCTTTTCTTTTCTTTTCTTTTTTTTTTTTTCAAATTAATGTTTGCCTGGACCATGCTAATATAAAGTACTGTATGCAGCCAATTTTAAAGGAACTAATTAAAAATGAAATAAAAAAGGGTGGTTTCTCCAGTGCCCAGTAGTTCCCATCTCTCCCTACTTTGCAAGAATTGTAGCTGTTCCTTCTGATATTTACCATGGTGTGCCTAAAACACCTCTTATGCTGCTGATCTTTGTAGACAGGAAGAAAAGGCTGTCTTGATTTTGATTTACTTTACCTACATTTTCATCCAGCACCCCAGTGTTGACTGGTATCACACATTAATCTGTTCGTGATCATTTTTCTCTTCCCTTTGTTGTCGGGTTTTGCTTGCCTTCGTGCCATCATCTCAGTGTAGCACACACAATCTAGCTTCAGACTCCCAGGTCTCTTGTTATAGTAACCAGATGAGCACCACCACCATCCCCACCCCCAGCTGACCACACAATTTTCCTGTCAATACATTTCAATAGCATACAGCTTTTCTCTGTCCTCTCATTTTTCATGCTGACATATATTAATTGTACATATTAATAAGGTTCCACGTGGCTGATCCATCCATGCACACAACATTCACACTTTCACCCCCAGCCTCTTCTTTATCATTATTCTACTTACTGATTGACTTTAAAAAAAAAAAAAAAAGTCTGAAGAATCTCATGCTGGCCTTAAAATCACTATGCAACCAAAAATGAGTTTGAAATTCAAATCCTCCTGCCTCCCATGGGCTGTGATTATAGGCATGGAACACTATGCCCACTCTTATGTGGTACTGGGACTCAAAACCAGGGCTTCATGCATAGTCGTTAAGCATCCTACCAACTAAACTACTCTGCACCCGCCCCCCAGCCTGCTCAGGTTGACATTTCTGGCCCTCATATATGAGACTATGTGATACGTATGTGTCCATTCACATCCATTCTGTTAAAACCAGTATTTCACTCATTGTTATGGCTGAATAACACTGCACTGTGTATGTGCATGCACACGCATGTGTGTACATGTGTATGTGCACGTGTGTGTAGTAAGTGCCATTATCCACCCAACTACCAACCAATGCCTAAGCAGATTCTATATCTTAGCTATTATACATAGTACTACACTCAACCTTTAGTTTAAAAAAAGAAAACCAGCAGCTCCCATAATAATCTATTATGTGGATACTTTCCATGTGTTAAATCACTAGAAAGTCAAGCTTGTTTGTACAGATAGGTATGTCTAAGATGAACGAGTTAATCTACAAAGACGGAAGATGGAATGTAGTTTAGTCTTGTGATACATTATTTATTCAGTTGTCAAGAGAAGGGCCTTAGGCTACAACTGTTGTATGAACAATTATGTGGAAATTTCAAATCACTAAAAGATCTTGTTTACTACGAGGTAATTCTGGGCATAAGACTGCAGTTCTGCCTTTCCAGTATGAGCGGTTTACATATTCCCTATGAATAAATGCTTTTATCTACAAGGTCAGAAACTCAGAGATTCTTTTCATTCTTACATTATATGTGTATGAGCATTTTGCCCACGTGTGTGTCTGTGCACTGCATGCATGCCTGGTGCCAATGGGGGTCAGAAGGAGGTGTTGGATCCCTTAGAACTGGACATACAGATGGTTGTGAATCAACATGTGGGTGCTGGGAACCCAATCCTGGTCCTCTGCAAGAGCAGAAAGTGTTCATCATAACAACTGAGCCATTTCACTACCCGGCGTCTTTTCTGGCACTTGGGGAGCACTACAGGGGAGCATTGCAAACCCAAGAGGCAGCAAATGGACCTCATGGTGAGTGACTGCAGAGCTACTATGGCAGGAATGTCAGCCTTCTGGTCCTCTGAGGCTCTGGATGTCTGAGTGTCCATCCCTGGGTTATGTGACGGTCAGCAGGCTGTAAAGTCTTGGCATGATGTGAAGCCTGAAAGTACAGTAACTGTGGCAATAACTGATTTCTTCCAAGAGCTCTGCTTATTTTGGGATTATGCACTGAACGGAGCTTTATAGTTGTATCCCCGGATTTTAAAACTCTGAGGAGGGCCTTTACGGATGTTACACTTTCATCTCTAGAAGGACTGAGGTAAAGGCCCAGCCTCTCCCCTACTGTGTAGTGTCCTGAATTTTTTAATTTGATAATATACACAAAAAGTTTTAAAAATGAAATAAAATTTAGATAATGTACTTTGATCATATTCTCTCCTCTCCTAATTCTAAGATCCTCTCCCACCTCCCTACCAACCCAAGTTCATGTTTTCCCTCAAAAAAATAAAATAAAATAGCATAACAAAAGACAAAAATCAAAACAGACACACACACACACACACACACACACACACACACACACACACACATATATATATATATATATATATATATATATATATATATATATATATATATATCAATGGGCCAGAAATATACAAAAACAAAAGGCACATATTAAAAAAAATCAAAACTAAAAAAAAAATCATGAAATCTGTTTTGTGTTGGCCAACTATTCCTGGGCATAGGGACTGCCCTGGAGTAACACTCTATTGGAGAAAAGTGATTTTTTTTCCCCCTTTTTTAGCAAGTATCAATTACAAATAGCTTCTTAGATAAGGGTAGAACTTTGTGTCCACTCTTTAAACTAACATGCAAACAAGGTGGACCTGCTCTACCTACCAATCTTCCAACAAAATTCACTACACTTACTAGAATTTTAAACACAAAATGTTACATATGTATCTAATTCTAAGTAAACCCAGTGGCAGGGATGGGTGAGGGGTTGTACTTTGAATAGAAACAGCCCCCACAGACTCAAGTGTTTTGATGCTTGATGATAGGGAATGGCACTATTAGGAGGTGTGGCCTTGTTGGAGGAAGTGTGTCACTGTGGAGGCGGGGCTTTGAGGTCCTACATGCTCAGGCTATGGCCTGTGTGAAAGACATACAGTCTTCTCCTTGC
The DNA here is from genome assembly GCF_000001635.26 of Mus musculus. NCBI lineage: Eukaryota > Metazoa > Chordata > Mammalia > Rodentia > Muridae > Mus > Mus musculus. The sequence continues at coordinate 122,845,666 of NC_000072.6, read as the reverse complement.
TGCATGAGCACCAAGATGTAGAACTCCGAGTTCCTTCTCCAGCACCATGTCTGCCTGCACGCTACCACGTTCCCTGCCATGACTATAACGGGCTAAATCTCTGAAACTTAAGCCAGCCCCAATTAAATGTCTTCCTTTATAAGAGTTGCTGTGGTCATGCTGCCTCTTTACAGCAGTAAACCGTAACGAAGACAGGGGTTGACAGGGCGCTAACAAGAACACCCTGTTTCACATTTCTCCTCTCCCAACCTTGCAAAAAGAAACTAGAGAGAAGTGCCAATAACATAAAAACTAGAAACATTCTTTTCTTTTCTTTTTTTTTATTAAGAAAGCATGCAAAAAAACAAAAACAAAAACAAAACAAAACAAAAAAACCAAACAAGTTGTGAGCCCATACACCCCCTTCCCAGCCTGCACCAATGCAAAGCATTATGGGTGGTATAAAGAACTCACCAAACCAGAAACATGGGGTTGAGGAGAGGAAGCCTAGGATAGGTGGAGCAACACAAATGACTTCTCCTTTGTCCTGCACCTCTGCTGTCTCCCCTATTTCCTCTTATAGGCAGTGACCCCCACAACTGTGCAAATATCACCCAAGACAACAGCAAGGACTGTACTTCATGTCCAGCAATACCGGACCAACAAAATAAAAGTAGTTCCCTTTCCACGTCATGGAGGGCATGGGAATCGGAGGCCCAGAGGGGATCAGGTTTAAACTGCCCCGTTCTGCAAGCCTGACCCTGGAGAGCTAGAACCTCAGGGGGCCTAAAGCCACCCTCCAGTCTCCAGCCCACTGTAGCTGCTCTGGCTGCCCACCAGGGAGACTGGTTCTCAAGACATGGAGAAGCCGGGGCACCTGGGAGTATGACTCAGCCTAGCTCCCCAACCGCGGACAGATCTGACCAGGAAAGGTGCTTAGAAGAAGAGGTGGTAATCTGCAAGGGAGAGACCTCGAGGAAACCAAAGGGAAGCTGTGGAGACTACACCTGGATGGGAGGCATAGCAAGAGATGTCTAGTAGGGCACCTGGCAAAGGTGTGTGCCTCCTCTAGGGAAACACCCCGTTCCCTAGCGGGAACTACTGCTTCATACACTGGCCCACCAGATGCTCTCCAGTACATCGCACACTGCTGGAGGAAACTTTTTCTTATACTCCCTTTTTTTTTCCTTACAAAGAAATAAAGTGCTCTTTAGTGAACTGCCCCATCTTGCCCCTTTACTTAGCTTCACTGGACTTCACCAGTCTCATACATAAGCCCCCTTCTAAAGAAAGGAAAGGGATTGATGAGGGGAAGTGAGAATGGGAAGCCCAGTGTCTTGGAAATCATGGATAAATAAAAGCATATGAACAAAAGTCACGGAGATTGGCCCTGTCAACACTACACATTTTGTCTGTTTCAGAAAATTTAGTGAAAATAAGGTGGAAGTGAGATTTCCCTCTCTCGAATCGAATTCAACCACACCCTCACTAAGACCTCTGCAGCAATAAATCATGGCCGTTCATTGATAATGGAGACTCCCCACTCTGTGCCTAGGAGTGCGCCTTGCCCTTGCTGCGCCCTGTCTCTGTATAATTCATCTCCCTCTTACAGGGGAATGTAATTATTCATTGCCTGTCAAAATCAAAAGCTTCCACCCCACCGACAGGGACTTCAAGAGAAGCGTCTCCCTGTGCAGTTAAACAAATGACAGGTTCCCACCCACATCTCCGCCAGTTCCCTCTCTTCTCCCCAACCTCCCGTCAGCAGTATCACAGGTATGAGTCTGCTGTGACAGGAGGGAAAGAGGTTTCCACAGCATGTCTATGACATGAAGAAACTAGGAGTGAGAATGGCTTCCTTTTGTCTTTTGAGATTCCCAGAAAATGGGAGAACAAAAAATAAAACAGGTAGATGATTTGGACAAACAGCTTTAGGAAGACAAAAAAGTATATGCTGAAGGAGAAGAGATGATGGAAGGTCATTTATATATGCAGAATAGCCAGCTAACTCTCAGAAAGAATTCCTTTTCCAAAGCCAAAATGCCTTAAATTGAAATTGTTTCCAAGAAGTTGAACCTAGGATGCACAGTGGTCTTCATGCCCGAGCGGACAAGCTAACCTCCCCAGAGCATCAACCAGGAAGAAGCCAGGGATGTTTTGATATGGCAGTGCATACCCAACCTCATGCTGGGTTATACCCATCACTGCTCCATGGCGCTCTACGGAACCCAGCTCTCCAAGTCCACCCATCATGGGCATGAGGACTGCCGGAAAAAGTAAAGATCGGATGTATAATGGGAGAGTGCAGAGGACACAATTAGCACCATTGAGTAAAACTGCAACGTCATGGTTGCCAAGCAGTGTCTTAGCCTCCCCTCTACTTACTGTGGCCTCTCCAGGCCAGCCTGAAACAGACAGGAACAGAACACAGTTCAGAGCTGAAAGGTGGGATCAGCACTGAGTTTCTCAGAGAGAAAGGTGAACTAGCATTCGAAGCCTTTCCTGACAGCTATCACGGCCTCATCTTGAGACCTGAAGATTTCAAACGGGCAAAGGGAGGGCAAAGCCCAGGGTAAGAGGGCAGCAGACTGGGCAGTATGTAACCAATAATAATAATAATAATATAATTAGAATAATAATGAACTAGGAGGGAAACAAAGGATGAGGAGGAAAAGAGGATTATCCTCGGCAGCATCTTGCGGTGGCGTCTCTGACAGAGAGAACAGAAAGAAGCTATATATCTATATACAGGTTTGGGGAGGATAGCCGGGGACTGCTCTTCCCCCGTGGCCAGAATTCACCACCAGGCCTTGGGCTGATGTCAACTGTGATTCATTAAGTGATCAAGTCCCAGTCGAAGTCATCGGTGATCTCCTCATTGGCACCAGGAGGTGGGACAGGTGGCCGGGGAACCATGTGGTGTGCTGTCAAGAAGAAAGACAGGTCATAAAATAAGTTGGAGGAGAAGTAAGTTCCAACAGTCTAGATAGGGAGTGAGTGCTCTTCTGCCCCAATGACACCAAGAAGGAAGCTGGAGATAACACTGGTACAGTCAGCCTACAGTCTAGTCAGTCAGCCTACAGTCCAGTCAGTCAGCCTACAGCCAGTCAGTCAGCCTACAGTCCAGTCAGTCAGCCTACAGCCAGTCAGTCAGCCTACAGTCCAGTCAGTCAGCCTACAGTCCAGTCAGTCAGCCTACAGTCCAGTCAGTCAGTCTACAGCCAGTCAGTCAGCCTATAGCCAGTCAGTCAGCCTACAGTCCAGTCAGTCAGCCTACAGTCCAGTCAGTCAGCCTACAGTCCAGTCAGTCAGCCTACAGCCAGTCAGTCAGCCTACAGCCAGTCAGTCATCCTACAGTCCAGTCAGTCATCCTACAGTCCAGTCAGTCAGCCTACAGCCAGTCAGTCAGCCTACAGCCAGTCAGTCAGCCTACAGCCAGTCAGTCAGCCTACAGTCTAGTCAGTCAGCCTACAGTCCAGTTAGCCTACAGTATTTTTTTTAACTTTAAAGAATTTTTTTATCTTATGCATATGAGTGTTTTCTTTTTAAAAATTGTTCTCTTATACATTATATCTTGACTATAGTTACCCTTCCCTTCCCTCCCTCCAACTTCCCTCTCCCCAGATCAACTCCTCCTGTTTCCTTTCAAAGAAAAAGAAAAGAGAAAGAAAGGAAGAGAGAAAGGAAGGGGGGAGGGAGGGACAGAGGGAGGGAGGGAGGGAGGGAAGGAGCCTCCTAGGGATATTCACCAAACTCGGCCTAACAAGATACAATAAGACTGGACACATGCCCTCATATCGAGGCTGGACGTAGAACCCAGTACGAGGGAAAGAATCCCAAGTGCAGGCAAAGGAGTCAGAGATGCCCCCGCCCCACACACACACACACATACACACATACTGTTGGGAGCCCCACAGGAATCCCAAGCTACACAAACATAAGGGATATGCAGAGGACCTAGCTCAGACCCACACAGGGTCGCTGCCTGCTGCTCCAGTCTCTGTGAGCTCCTATGAGCCCTGCTTAGTTGATTCTGTGGGCTGTGTCCTCGTAGTATCCTCATGATGTCCTCTACCCTTCTGGCTCCTATAACCCTTCCTCCTCGTCTTCACAGGGTCTGCCTGCCTAGTGTTTGCCTGTGGGTCTCTGCATCTGCTCCCATCAGATGTTGGATGACACCCCTCTGATGACACCTGGGTTACAGCCTTCAGTTCTTTCTGTGGCAGACTACCAGTTCAGTGACGTCCCAGGAAACACTGAAGAGCATGGCGATCTAGCACACTCCTGTCATTAAACCCCACGTTTGTGAAGACTATCTAACTCTGATAAAATAGCTTAATTGGGTGATATTATATGAAAGACACCACCCTCAAAACTGAAGGGACTTGTGATCAGAGAAGAGGGCAACAGTGAATTCCAAAAATACATTTGAACCTGAGGGATCTGTTCCTTCGCACTGTCTACAGTGGTCCAGTGTCTCCCTGCACTCTGCCTCCCTCCCATCAAAGACAACTCAAGCCCCCGCCGAGGAAGCAAGTCAGCGGCACAGCACCTGCCCAGCATGCGAGAGACCCTAAGTTCAACCCGACACTGCGAAAGACAAATACAAACCCAAAACAACAGCAACATACTAACAAACAAAACGATACGCTGACCCCAGATGCCTGATGCTAGTGGTCAAGTGACAGGAAAACAGACATGGCCGTTTATGTGAAGCACTCATTTCGTTTGCCTGTCTTCCCTCTTGGTTCCAAAGCTGGGCACAAATATCCCACACACTTACATTCATAATCTTCCTTTCAGTATTGTAGCTGCAGGATATATTTTTTTAATTTTTAAAAATCATTTTATTGAATGTGTATGTGTGTTTTGCCTGCATGTATATCTGTGCATCACATTCATGAAGGCCATCGGAGCCCAGTGGAGGGTGGCAGATTCCTGGAATTAGAGTTATAGACCACTGTAAGCCACATAAACCATGTGGGTACCGGGAATGAAACCCCGGTCCTCTGGGAAAATGGCTAGTGCTCCTGACCACTGAGCCATCTCTCCAGCTCCACAAAGTCCCAAGCTAGGGGTGTAGCTCAGAGGTAAAGCCCTTGTGTAGTACGTGTGAGATCCTGGCTCCATTCCCAGCACCACCTAACAAAGTGAATGTAGTTAAATAAAAGTGCCTTCCTTAGTCTCACCTATGCGCACCTCCCTGGAGGGTAGCTCATCTCATCCTGCAGTCTTGGGGACCATGATACATCACCCATTCTAGCAGGTACAGGAAGAAGGGCAGAGAGAAGATGCCAGGGGAAAGCAAAACACCGAGAGGTGTGTGTGCTTGTATGTCGTGAAGCACACTCCCCAGCTCTTACCTGGGCGGTTGTATCCTGCTGAGTCTTGGGTGGAGATCGGGTACATTGGTGCTGGGCCAGGGTAGAGATGGGAAGCTTGTGGGTGCCCGTAAGAGTTCACTACCAAAGCAAAACACAAGTCACTTTACTGGAGGATTACTGGGGTCAACAAAGCAGGAAGGAAAAACATGTCCCTTTGTCCCTCAGTCTCTGTCTCTCTTCTTGTCTTGTTTTATAGATCCTACGTGCAGGAAGCATTCTACAAAAGCTACCAGTCCTCAGCCTTTACGGTGGGAAGGGATGGATCAAAGATAAGAGAACCACCAGAAGCATGATCATCAAGTCCCCATTCCCCTGGCTTGAGTGGGATTCAGGTGATGATTACTTCTGGGACAATTTAGAATAAGGACTTCCTTTAACAAGTCACCTCCCTTTAAAAAGGTAATTCTGATCTTCCAAACCAAGGTGTGAAAGGATCCTAGTCTAGGCTTCTGCAGCAATTCTTTAGGCCTACCTACAGGACTTTATTGATTCAATAGGTGTTCGGTCAACAAGCTGGTCCCAGGACCCAGCCAGGTCACCGCCTAAGAAGACGGATTGGGTATTTCTCTTTCCCCTTCCCTTCACCCTTCACTCACTGCAGTCTCCACTTCTCTGGCAACTTTTGTGTCGTACCTTGGTTCATGGATGGCTCCGGTTTGCCACTGGTGAGGGCACAGGAGTCAGTGATGCGGGAAGGGGCAGGTGGTCGGTGGGAGCCCCCTTGTTGGGGCATGTGACCAGTCTGGGTGAGGAAGTGGTTGAGGGAGTCACACAAGTTGGCGATGTGATGCTGGTCGAGGGTCCAGTTCCTCTGCTCTGCCTGCCGTAGGCTCTCCATGAGCTCTAGGGACAAGAACACCAGCCATGGAAACCCTGAGTGAGGAGCTGCCAAAGCCCGCACCGCACCGCCCCTGGTGCCAGGTCTCCTCACATCTTGTACCTCTAATACTGTGTATTAACGATAATGACTTATACCTTTTCTTTCTTTGCTTCTATAAGCATTTATTGAAATATGATATGATAACAAGAACCATTGAGTGTGCCAGTTTTTAATTAGGGTTTTCTCCTCTAGGACTGCCTACATTAACCCTATTCTGCACTGACACTTGCGGAACAAGCCTACTCATTTCACTCCAGCTAAGGATGCTTCTTGCCAAGTTTGAGACCGCTTTCTTCGTTTCGTAAGGGGAATCCTAACGCGACCACCAGAGGCCACGAGTTACTTCTATTACAGGTTCACCTTTCAACTCCCCATTCCATTTTGTTCCTTGCCAAATTCTTAGTTTAATTTGCATCTCCTTGGTGAATAAAAAAATGTTCAAAGTGACTTAATGAACTCACTCTCATCTCTCTGCCAGGAAGCAAAACTACAGAGCAGTGATCTAGAGTCTCTGAATTCTCAAGAGCCTTCCTCGTCCCCAAAAGACGACTAGCATAAAGCATTGTAATATTTGAATAATAGCAAAATTCTGAGTCAAATCTAAAAATACTGATGATATATCTATCTTGTGTAACATGCAGATGTGATGAAATTCTGTCCCAAACCCACTTGGCCATGCACGTGGGTTCTAGCACATCCCCACCTCTTCCCCCGGGAAGTGGTCCTTAAAGTGCTAACCTGAGAACTGGGACTGCTCGATGCTGGACCAGTTGAGCCGGTTCACCATTTTGAAGCTTTCCTTTAAGGAGTCAATATTGGAGCACCAGTCAGGAGGAAAGGCTGTGAAGAGAGGGGTGGGTGGTGAGACAGGAAGAGCAGTCAACACATGCAAGCTTCTCACAGCTTAGCCGCTGCATCAGCACCAGAGCTGTGGACACTCTCTCACTTGAGATGCAGGAGTGGGAAGGTGACCTATCTGTTAGCACCACAGGCAGAGATGCAAAACAATCCTAGCCCTAGCCCATCTGACAGTATGGACCGGGAACAATGAAATCCCCAACCTCAATCCTCCAGAGTATGGGGCTTTATGTAGTAACTTCCACCAGCTGAGATGAAGTAAGAAGGCAAGCGATTGACCCTAGAAGACCGACTGTTAACGTTTTCGCCCACGGTACCTCCATACAGTGTACTCCTGCCCCTCTGTACCCTTCTTACTCACCAAAGCCAGTGCTGTTGATGGATGCCTGGCTCTGCGCCTGTGGCTGTGGTGGCTGCTGGGCAGGGTGGGAGTGGGGATGGTGCTGATGAGGGTGGTAGCCTCCGTGCTGCAGTGGGGGAGGATGCATGGCCATCCCAGTCGGGGGGCCGTAGCCTTCAGCGCCCGCTTGTTTTCCCCCTGGTGTAGTACAGCCATCAGGGCTTGGGGTGTGCAGTGGAGGGGCACCCCCTACATTTGAGGGGCCCTGAGTGGGTGCCTGCTGCTGCTGTGGTTGTGGTTGCTGGGGTGGTGGCTGTGGCTGTGGTGGTGGCTGCTGCTGTTGCTGCTGCTGGTACACGTAGTAGTTGTTAGAAGGTGGCATGTCTCCCAGGAGTGAGGAAAAGCCTGCAGGGAGGACAGGAAGCAGGCAAATGATTGGGGCTACATGGTTTCACTAAATGACATCTTCTTTCAGGATGAGCGCTCAGGCAGGAGAGTTGAAAGGCTGCAAGCTCATTCTGTGACCGTAAGAACCATGTGTCCCTTCTGGTAGATAACAGACCGGAAAAAGCAGTTAGGTTAGGGGAAAGCTCTGCCCCACTGGAGACCACGGAAATATTAATAAGAAAAATTGTAAAACCTCACTGGTGACAATTCATGCTACTTTTAGGGGATTCACTGATTGTTCCACCTGAGTGTTCCTCGGTCCTCTAATGTTCTGCCTTCTTGTGTTCAGTACCTAGGGAATGCAGCTTGGGTGGGAAGCAGCATATGGACAGATTAATCTCCCAAGCCAGCTGGGCAAGGAAGAGCTAACTTGTGTCCAACCTGCAGCCCCCAGGTCGAATGATGCAGCTCAGGATAGCTATGAATAGAGCCAACACAAAACCATACACTCTCAACCACTAAACCATCTCTCCGAATCACTAAGTCTCTTTAAAAAATTATGAGATTTTTTTTTAAGATTTACTTATTATGTATATAATGTTCTCTCTGCATGTATGCCTTCATGCCAGAAGAGGGCACCAGACCTCATTCTAGGTGGTTGAGAGCCACCATGTGGCTGCTGGGAATTGAAGTCAGGACCTCTGGAAGAGCAGCCAGTACTCTTAACCTCTAAGTCATCCATGGTGTTTTCCTACATTTGTTTTCTGTAACTTAATCACACAGTTCTCATGTATGAACTCTGAGAGTGACATTATGCTGTAATGTCAAAATGTCGGACAAGCCTGGAGCTGGCTGTCGCTAGAAACCTGAGTAAATGTCCACAATGTCCTCACCTCACACAGTCTAATTTCTGACTTTGTTTCTGGCACTCTCTCCAGGTCCCCTCCCTCCAATCAATTAGCAATATGAGCTGTATTAATCTCCCAAGCAAATGGTAACACCTTAGGCTGCACTCTTGAGATCGATCCCTTAGGTTATAGAAAAAAGAAAAAGTAATTGCTGGCCACAGAGCCCAGTGTCCACACTCCTAACATTCAGGAGTCCAAGGTGGGAGGATCATTCAGGCCCAGCACTCAGGAGGCAGAAACAGGAGGATCTCTAAATTGGAGGCCAGCATGGGCTACAGAGACCTTGTTAAGAAGAAAGGAAAAGAGAAAGACTGAAACAGGAGAGGAGGATGGCAGAAGAGGCCTGGGAGGAGGAGGGAGCAGAAGGGGGGGAGAGGGAGGAACTTGTAACAGACCAAATCAGTGTTCAGGTTTTCTCTCAGTTGGGATGATAGACCTCAGAGAGAAGAGTTAATGTGACTGAGGCCCTGTATCCCTCATCACTCTGGCTAGCCCACGCTGCCTACAAAGGACTACCAAGGAGGCCACAAGGCCATCACGTGAACTCTCAGCCCCACCACAACGTCTACATGAACTGGGGCTGGAAAGAAGGGTAAAGTGCTTGCTATGAGATTGTGAGAACCAGAGTTCAGATCCCCAGCGTTCATGTAAGCGCTAGGTAGGTGTGCAGCCCACCTGGAATCCCAGAGCCCAGGGCGCAGAGATAAGGGGACTCTAGAGCAAGGTGACTAGCTGGACATGCCTAATGGGCAAGTTCTGGATTCAACTGAGCAACCCTGCATAAGGTGGAGGGCGGCTGAAGAAAACATTTGAACTGACCTCAGGCCTCCAAAGGCAAGCATATCTACACATTCACACAGACAATTGGACGGACACACACACACACACAAACATGCAAACACACATGCAAAATTGTGTGCCTCTGTGAAAGTGTGTGTGTGTGTGTGTGTGTGCGCGCGCGCGCGCAAGCATACATGTGTATGGTATGTTTGTGTGGTTAGTTTTTTGTCAACTTAACACAAGTTAGGGTCATCTAGAAAGACGGAACATCAATTGTTCAATTGAGAAAATGCATCCATCACACTGGGCAGTAGATGGGGTGGGGGACGACATTTTCTTGATTGATGATTGATATGGGAGGACCCAGACCACTGTGGGAAGTGTCAACCCTGGGCAGGTGGTTAAGAAAGCAGGCTGAAGCTCACCATGGTGGCATACATCTTTAATCCCAGCACTCAGGAGGTGAAGACAGGCAGATCTCTATGAGCTCAAGGCCACCCTGATCTACATAGTAAGTTCCAGGACAGCCAGGACTACATGGAGAAACCATGAAACTCAAGAAAACAGAGTAGGCTGCACAGCCATGAGGAATAAGGTGGCAAGCAGCCTACCCCATGGCCTCTGATCAGTTCCTGCCCCTCTTTCCTCTCCAGGATCACTCGGTCATGGCTGTTACCACAGCAACAGAAAGCAAACTAGAATAGTACACAGATGTGATCATTGCAGAGGGCTGAGGCACACCATCTCTCAGAAAGCCACCCAATGAGGACTTTAAGTCATTCTCAGTAACTGTGGAAGTTTGCCAATGGGGCAGATATTGGCTGCTGTTGGGAAAGCACTGTCTATTAACTGTGTTAGGTATGGTGATGGTGTGGTGGAAAGCTACAGGAGAGGCTCTCATCACTGTGATGCTTCCTGAAACTGCATTTGTAGAGAATGGCATGAGGCCTGGGAAATTCGCTCAACTGTTTCCACTTGGAACCAAGTTCAGTGGCAGGTCAAATAAGCTGAGCAAAATAAAGGTGAGTGACGGAGGCCAGGGGTTGTTTCTCATCTGTTTGCAATGTTTTATAATAAAAACTAACAAATAAAAAATATAGTAGCTTTAATCCCAGCACTCAGGAGGCAGAGACAGGCATTGCTCTGAGTTCAAGGCCAGGCTGGTCTACTTAGTGAGGTTCAGGACAGATAATGCTACACAGCAAGACCCTGACTCAAAAAGGAAAAAATAAGACAGGATAGAGCAGTAGGAGCTGGAGGTGAGGTTCAGTTGGCAGCCTTAGTCGTAGCTGAGCACTTGCTCCCACTGTATGAGCCCTGGTTCCATCCCCAGTACTAAACCAGATGTGACGGAGCACAGCTGTAATTCCAGCAGTCGGCACCAGACAAGGATCATTCAAAGTCATCCTTGGCTACATAGCAAGCGCAAAGCCAGCCTGGGATATCTGTAATTCTCTCTCACCCTAACTAACTAACTAACTAACTAACTGAAAGAGAAAATTAAGTTGTTCTTATTATAAAGCATAAGGATTCTTGGGGAGAGGGTGCCACTACTGTCCCCTAGTGGTCATACTCTGAATGACTCGCTCACAGCTGGGAACTCATTACCCCTGGACTAGAGGTGTAGCCCAGTGGTAGAGCACTCTAACACACACAGCCCCTGGGTCAAATCCCAGGACTGGGGTGGAGGATGTGAGGGAAATCGCTGCCTTTGGATTGTCCTCTGATTCGTTTTCTGAAGATAATACCCTAGTGTGCCTCTGAGTCAGCTGTCTGTACCAAATAGTTTAGTCCTCTGACCAGTTTCATATATTAAAACGAGAAATTGGGAGCTGGCAAGATGGCATGTTCAGGTAAGTGCATCTGCTGCCAAACCCAATGCAAGTTTGTTCCCTGGGACTTGCGCATTGTAACATTTTTTAAAGACTACACACACACACACACACACAGAGAGAGAGAGAGAGAGAGAGAGAGAGGGGGGGGGAGAGAGAGAGAGAGAGAGAGAGAGAGAATGTAATCTCAAAAAAAAACAAAAGACAGAAAATAGGGAGAGAAGAGAACATTACCACTTGACAGTATAAGAAACTTTCAGTCCCAGCAACCAGAAGGGGGAGACATGCAGATCTCTTTACGTTCAAAGCCAGCCTGATCTACCTAGCAAGTTCCAGACCAGCCAAAGCTACAAAGAGGGACCCTGTGTCAAAGAAAAAGAGGAAAGAAAAAAAAAAAAAAAAAAAAACAAGGATGTCCCCGCCTGTCCCACTGCAGACTCACCGTGCTGGGAGGAGGAGGACCGCTCCAGCATGGACTTGTAGAGGTTGCGGAAGGACCAGCTTAGGTCCTGAAAGTTGATCTCTGAGTAGGAGAATTTGAAGTCATGGTTGGTGTTGTAGAGGGGAGGGGCGCCCTCTGTGCTCTCCTGGCCTGGGGCCCCTGCTGCCACTGCTCCACCATCCACAGACCCTGGGCCCTGCAAAGACAGGTAAGAACGGTGACCTAAGCCTTCTAAGCAGCATAACCCACCAGGGTCAGTCAGGTCTGTCCTCTTCACCGTCTCCAGCTGGCCAATGGCACAGCATCACCGGCTCTTCCCGCTCTCATTGGCCATCTTGAACCTGGCTTCTACATCACTCTCCATTTCTTTTCTACAAGCCCTTCCCTAGTGCACCTCCATGCCTCTCTGCACCTCCTTCCTTCTGGCTGGGTTTTCCTCCTTTGCTTTTTCCTTCTTTCCCAATCTATCTGCCTAGCACATGACAAGGTACTCAATATGCAAGTGAACGGCGTGATATCCAAACCCACTGAACCATCCGTCCAATTACCCTATGCTTGTCATCTCAGCTTCCTACCTGGCTGTAGTTGGCCACGGAGGAGGGGCTCTGAAGTGACATCTGAGGAGTCCCCTCGTGAGAGAGTGAGGCTTCTCCACTCCCTGGAACACCTCCCCGGGGGCTTTTGCTGGCTTCCTGCTCTGGGGAGTCTTGGGATAGCTGAGAATTGTGAAAGAAGAGAAAAGCTGTATGCAGGGTGAGGCACCCACCCACGAGCCAGCTTGTGGCTCCACCTTGCTGGTGCTAACCCGCATTTAGTCACAGAAATGACTAAAATCCAAGAAAGAGCTCTCCCAAAGAAGAGAGCACTTACGTCATCATCTGGAGGGTGTCTTCTCTTCCGGGAAATGTCAGGGCAGGTGTCAATTGTCCAATAGGAGCCCTGGAAGGGGAACCCAACCCCACGGGAAAGAGAAGCATTACCTATAAAGTTCCTGTTGGAAAGAGCCTCTAATAGCAGTCATGCTGAAAATGGGGTGGGGCTCGGGAATGTAGCTCAGTGGCAGAGTGTTTGCCTAGCATGGTGTTGGATTCCCCAAGACAGAATAGAAGAGAGGAGGAAGGAAGGAAGATCAAGCAAGAGAAAAGAGAAAAAGGAAAGGGAAGGAGGGGAGAGAGAAGACGCCAGGCTAGACCTCCTGACGGAATCCCAAGGGAGCTGAGTGCTAGCGAGGAGTAAATCTGCCCTCGGAGGTCACAGAGCAGTCCAAACACTAGCTTCAAACGTTCCAAAGGGGCAGAAGACTAATGTCAGAGACTATGTCAGAGAGCTGAGAAAGGCCAGAAAACCTGGTCCCTTCCCCTACGACCTGAGGCAAAAGTGCCTTAAGCGTTAGCATCTGTCAAATGGGAAGAACCTCTCCCTTCTCCCGTTAAGGTCAGGCCTGAGACCACACAGAAAAGCTTCCGAAAGGTTAGCGAGCAAACTGGCGATGTTGGTACACACCAGTAATCCAGCACTCAGGAGGGACTAAGGCAGGAGAATGACAAGTCTGAGGCCAGTCTGGGCTACACAGTAAAACCTGTCTCAAAAACAAAACAAAACAAAACTAACTAAGCCAACATTTTACATGTAGAAACAAGTGCTTCTCAAAAGAAAGGGGGTCCCGCCAGCCTGGGCTACAGAGTGTGAGACTCTATCTTTAAAAAATTAAAAGGCTGGGCATAAGGACATGCCTTTGCTATTTGTTTAGTTTTGTTTTTTTTTTTAATTTTTTGAGACAGAGTCTCTCTCTAAGGCCCTGGCTATCCTGGAACTCTTTATGAAGACCACACTGGCCTCATAGTCACACAAATCCACTTGTCTCTGCCTCCTGAGTGCTGGGATTAAAGATGTGTAATACCACACCTATACTGATGTATGTCTTTAATCCCACCACTTGAATCTATGAGTTGGGGTTAGCCTGGTCTACATATAAAGTTCCAGGTCAGCCAGGTCTACATAGTGAGAAGAAAGAAAGAAAGAAAGAAAGAAAGAAAGAAAGAAAGAAAGAAAGAGAGGGAGGGAGGGAGGGAGGGAGGGAGGGAGGGAGGGAGGGAGGGAGGGAGGGAGGGAGGGAGAGAGAGAAAGAATCTCAAAGACAACTCCATCATAAACATTCCTATTAAAACAAAAAGATTTCATAGTCTTCCTTAGTCTCCCACTCTAGGAAAGACCCAGCAGCTTGGCAGCCATGCTCTTCCTCTGAGGAAAACACAACGATGCTTCTAAAGCTAACATGGTTTCCTCCCTGGTCATCAGCACAGCCACCGGACTCTGAGTGTCACCTCTCCTTCCTCCTCCCTTTGATTCCTGCAGCAGCGACTCACCTTCCCAGGGTCATCCCGAGGTCTGGGCACCTTCCGGAAACACTTGTTAAGGGAAAGGTTGTGTCGAATGGAATTCTGGGGAAACAAAGAAGCAAGTTAGGTCTGAGCATTGGGTATGCCCCAGTGTTCCCCAAAGGGACACAGAAGAACATAGTTCCAGGGCCCATTGCAGCACCTCAGCCTGTACTGCGGGAGGGAGGGCTGCACAGAGAGCAGAGGGGTGAGGGGAGAAAACCACCGAAGTCAGAGGTGACGGTGACCAGGTGATCGTGAAAAGTTAACTTTACAGCTTTCAGCCTTCCTGCCAAATTGACAACGCATATATAAATGCCTCAAGCCAGAAGGAGCTCTGAATTTGAGGTTAGCCTGATAATAGCAAGTTCCAGGATAGCCAGAGTCACATGGTAAAACCCTGTCTCAAAAAATAAACAATAACAGCAATAAAAATAGCCAGACATGGTACCCCACACCTGTAGGCTCAGCACTTAGGAAACAGAAACAGGAGAGTGGCCACAAGTTGGAAGCCCCCCTGGTCTATATCACAGTGAGTTCAAGGGCAGCCAGTACTGCATAAAAAGACCATTTCTCTAAATAAGCTGTGTGTAGTGCATGCCTTTAATAATCCCAGCTCCCAGGAAGAAGAGGCCAGTGAATCTCTGTGAGTTTGAGTTGAGGCCATTCTGTTTTACACAGTGAGTCAGGACAACCAGAGCTACATGGTGAGATTGGGTACAGTGGGGGAAGGCTGCTGATGAGCTCATGAGATGATTCAGGGGTGCATAGTGCTTGCCGCACAAGCCTGGGGTACCTGAGCTCAACCCCTGAAACCCACATAGATGGAAGGGAAAGAATCAACCCTATGGAGTTATCACTTCACCTCCACATGCACATTGTGGTGCACACACACACACAAACACACCAGGCATACATACACACAATAACCATAATGAATTTTAAGTAGGAGCTAGGGAGATGGTTCAGTGGATAGAGTTTGACACCGATCGTGAGATGTAGCTGACCACACCTGTAATCCCAGAGTTTTTAGGATTAGATATGAGGTAGGCATAAGAATCCCTGGAAGATCACCCTAGCCAGTCTGGCCCCGCCTCAAACCTGCTAGAAGACGAACAGCATACCCTAGGCTGACCTCTTAACTTCCACAGCCACATGTGGTATGTATGCACTCACGCTTGCACACACATCCTAAACATGCATATCAACAAAAGCAGAAGAGCAGTATTTTACACTGTTTACATACATTAAACAAGGCAAAAACTCATGCGTATTCTACAGCGAGACAGCTCACTGAGCGTGAAGAATAAGTTAAACCTCCGGCACCTACATAAAGGCATGGTCCGTCATGCCAGTGTTAAGCACAGGGAACTCTGCTGTTGTCCTACAGCAAATGGGCGGCAGACACAAGACAGTGCCCAGAAGCTCACAGGCCAACGGGCCTGCTATATATACACAGTAGTTAACAACATTAGAGACCCTGTCTCAAACAAGGTAGAAAGCAAAGACCTACACCCGAAGTTGTCTGTCTTCTGACCACCACACGGGCTTGGGGCACACAACCTTATGGCATTCTTCCACCCTCACTAACAGGCAAGACACGTAAATGAATACAACAAAGGCTAAAACAAAAGAAACCTCAGGAGTGAAACAAAAGCACAGACAACCTTCATTTTCTCAGTAACACTCAGAACGACATCTGGGGAAAGGGAAAGCCGCAGTGCGCATGTGTCAGTGCGCAGAGAGCTGTAGCCTAGAGGGGCACAATTTACCACCGGAAGACTGAAAGCTTTCAACAGCCTCAGTTCATCATCTGGTTTGAAAGTCAGCTGGTGATTTACGGAGTGAGAAAACCACATTTAATCCCCATTCCTACTCAACAGTTGGCAAATGAGTGACTGTTCCAAATGATTACAATGAAGCCTGGCTTGGCAATGCATACCTGCCATCCTAAGCATAGGGAGGTCAAGACAGGAGAATCAGTAGTTCAAGGTCAGCTTCAGCCATATCGTGAGTTCCCGGCCAGGCCAGCCTGAGCCACACATGACACTGTCACAAAATAGACAATGTCTGCCAGACAGACAGATCTTTGTGGTTTGTGTGTTTTGGTTTGGGGGGGGATGTTTTTTTGTTTGTTTGTTTTGGTTGGGGGAGGGTCTCACTTTATAGCTCTGGCTGAGTTGGAACTTGCTATGTAGACCAGACTGGCCTTGAACTCAGAGATCCACCTGCCTATACTTCCAAAGTGCTGGGGTTAAAGGTGTGTGTCACTACACCTGGCTAAATATATATATATATATATATAGTTTAATATGAACCTTCTTCCTCCTCTTCAAAGAAGACGCCCATGGTCTCCATCTAACAGCCTCATTACCTGCTAGTGAACCAGCTACTGGTAAAGATCCTAATTATTCTTTGTTTCTTAGTATACAATGCTTCAGAAGACAATGACTATCTGAAAGGAAGCTATAGAATTTGATGAGTTTCCTACCAAAGTAGGAGTCATACCTTTGCTTGCTCAATGACTTGAACAGAGCAGAGTGGCAAGAAAGACATGAAATCAAAGACTGCCATTTCGGGGAACCAGACAATGAGAGCGTGTGGTAACAACAGCATCCTGCCACTTCACTATATTTCATGCTTGGCATCACTAGTGTTTCCATGATAAAGCTTTTTTTTTTTTTTTTTTTTTTTTTTGAGACAGGGTTTCTCTGTGTAGCCCTGGCTGTCCTGGAACTCACGCTGTAGACCAGGCTGGCCTCGAACTCAGAAATCCGACTGCCTCTGCCTCCCGAGTGCTGGGATTAAAGGCCCTGATAAAGCTTTTGAAGCTGATGAACTCTAAAGTAAGTAGAAGCAGAGGTAGAAGATAAGGGATCTTGAGTTTACGTATCCCTGAGACAAGTCAGAGTGAACCAGACTAGGTTATAGGAAGAAACAAAAGCAGAGGTTGCTAAAGGCTAGGTATGAGCCCAGCTCACAGAAACAGTCCCACCTTCCAACCGATGCCAGCGTTCTTGTAATAGGGGAAGTTGTCGCAGATCCAGCGGTAAATCTCACTGAGAGTCATCTTCTTAGCTGGGGAGGAGTTGATGGCGTAGGTGATGAGGGTGGCATAGCTGTACCGTGGCTTGCCATCTTGGTGGACCGCTGCCTCATCTTTGCTGAGGGTGGCGTTGGGATCTGTGGGCGAGCCTGGGGAGCACTTCCGGGCGCCCCCTGGAGGCCCAGCCTGAGAAGCGCTCCCAAGCTTCTCAATAGTGGCTCTGAGAGTCAGCTGTGGCAGCCAGTCTATGGAGGTGAGGCTACTCTCCAGGTCGGAGGCCATCGTACTTCTGGGTTCTGCAGAGAAAGACAAAAGTAGGAAGGCAGATGAATCGCCTCTGTTAACTCCACTTCTTAAACAGATGTATTTATTAGTATATGTAAGTACACTGCAGCTGTCTTCAGACACACAAAGGAGGCGTCAGATCTCATTACGGCTGGTTGTGAACCACCATGTGGTTGCTGAGATTTGAACTGTGCCATCTCACCAGCCCTGTTAACTCCACTTCTAATGTGGAGGGCAAGCAGCCTCTTTCCATTTAAATTCCCATTTAGTAACCCTCTCCTGAGATGACCAAGTGCAAGTACCAACCATCCGCCAGATGATCGAGTGTTCTTTATTCATTTATTTATTTTTAATTCTAGACATGGTTTCTCTGTGTAGCCCTGGCTGTCCTGGAACTTGCTCTGTAGACCAGGCTGGCCTCAACCTCACAGAGATCTGCCTGTCTCTGCCTCCCAAGTACTGGGATTAAAGACAAGCACCACTGCCAGAGTGTTTCTTAATGGAGAGTATGATTATGTAGTCTCTCCCTTCACGAAGGATCAGATAGCAAATCCCACAAAAAATGAATTATTCCCTCAATTCTTTTTATAACCTGTCAACACTTTTTTTTTTTTTTGGAGACAGGGTTTCTCTGTGTAGCCCTGGCTGTCCTGGAATTCACTTTGTAGACCAGTCTGGCCTCGAACTCAGAAATCCACCTGCCTCTGCCTCTGCCTCCCGAGTGCTGGGATTAAAGGCGTGCGCCACCATGCCCGGCTGCAACACAATATTTTTAAACTCAATATAAGAGTAATTTTTAAAAAATCAACCCCACTTAGCAGGTAAAATTAGCCAGTGTCTATTCTCCAATTACATGACACTTGTATGTTTATATATAGCATCCACAAGTACACAGCAATAGCACATGGAAAGACGGAATAAACATGAGTATGCACTAATGAAGCACACACTGACACTCTTAAAGCTGTTTCATACTAAACATGAGCACTCAGCTATCACACACATGCCTAACATAAAGCAAATTAAACATAGCCCAAGTGCAGATTCTAACAAGTGACCAGGTCTGGAAGCACAAGTCTGTAATCTCAAAGACTCCAGAGGCTGAGGCAGCAGGATCACAATTTCAAGGTTTGCCTGGGCTACACAATGAGGTCATAGGCAGCCTGGGCAATTTAGTGAGACCCTGTCTCAAATAAAAAGTAAAATCACACACACACACGATACACATACATACATACATGCACACACATACATGCAGGCAA
Source organism: Mus musculus (assembly GCF_000001635.26). Lineage (NCBI taxonomy): Eukaryota > Metazoa > Chordata > Mammalia > Rodentia > Muridae > Mus > Mus musculus. The sequence continues at coordinate 122,826,905 of NC_000072.6, read as the reverse complement.
AACACTTAATGTGACTCGGCATAGTGTACTTGCCTGAGTCCCTGGATTCAGTCACCAGCACCACAGTAAACAAACAAATGATGACAACCAGCATCAGCAAGGTACAAGACTGACGCGTGGACAATGGCACGCACACAGAGATCACAACATATACACGGCATACATTACCAACAGAGCACAAAGTCACACAGAAGAGACAGCTCCTAAGTACACCGCTGCCCTCACACCTTTAAAGCTCCCGCTAGCACGCTCCAGCCCACAGACACCAGCACCAGGAAGAAGTCATCAACAAGGCCCTCCCACCTCCCAGGCCTGCTGGGCTTTACCGAGCCAGGGAGACACCCAGCTGTGTGCACACCGGTAACAATCAGATAGCCTGGCTAAAAATAGCCTCCGTAAGGCTAAGAGCTGGCTCCCCTTCCCCGCCCTTCTCCTCCCTCCTTCCTTCCCAGCCAGGCACGCAGGCTGCCTGCACCTCCATGCAAACTCCTAGAGCTTCGATTCCGCCCACGCCTGATGTTTGCCAGCCCTGCCGCCAACCAAACTGCCTAGGCTCTCACCACCGGGGAGGTGTGACAAGTTAGTGGAGGAGAGTGACAGTATCTGTATTGCGGCGGGGTCTAGTGAGGCGAACAGGAACCCCCCCCCCCCGCCCCGCCGCCGCCCCCGCACCCAAGTAGCCATTTGGCACTTCCTCGGAGCTGAAGCCGGCAAACCCCTTAAGCCCTTGCAGTGTAACAGGTTTGTGCCTGCACAGCCGCCAGATTCCAGCGAGCATTTCTTGCTCAGTCCCACCAGGGCAGTACTCTGCACGAGCCAAGACTGCCCCCCTCAGAACTTAGCATGCCGGTGAATAAGTACCCTGTCTGCCAATCCCTAGCCAAAAGACCCATGACCAGACCACACCAGACCAGACACTTGCAAGGATGCAGACTCACGCACTTGGCAAGCCCCAACACTTGTCTCAAACAGGACCCCTAGCGTCTCTCTTAACGCCCCCCACACACACACACACACACACACTGTGACATACCTTTCAGGCGTTCACTTTCTCATCCTAAAGTGTAGTTTCCACACAGACGCTTGCCCATTCCCTACAGCCCAGAATTCTCATTCACTCCCCTCCTGACCAGGTCCCACCCTTGAAATCAACCTGTGCTCACATGTACCTGGCCCAGTGCTCCCAACCAGCAACACACCTACAAAGCTGCAGGAAACATCTTCCTTGCCTCAAGGGTCTAGGAAGCAAGAGCCTTAACTACACCTCAAGAGTTGTTTGGGCATAGAAAAACAAAGGGGCCATGCCATGTCTGTAACTGGTACCAAGCAAGCCCACCCATTCAGCCATAGCTCTCTCACCAGAGCCATCCTTTCCAACCTAATGTCACCACCTTGCCCAAACCATGAACATGGAAACTTGGGAAACAATAGGGACACGTCATCTTTCCAGGAAGCCACACACACACCTTCTAGCTTTTTGCTGTGTCAAAACACCCTGGCCTCTGGACTACGGCAGGGAGCACGCAAGCAGCGTCCGTCTGTTCCATAGGTGGGTTCTTTAAGATCAACAGTGATATGCCAATAAGCAAATTCCTAAGGACTGGGGTCATTCCAGGAAGAAGCCTGGAAAGATGTGTTACCCTGTTCCCTAGTCAGTCAGCCACTGCCCTCCCCAGCTCTGTGTGTGTGTGTGTGTGTGTGTGTGTGTGTGTGTGTGTGTGTGTGCGCGCGCGTAATGAGTCTACACTGTCCGTGCTGGTCTCAAACTTCTGGGCTCAAGCAATCCTCCTGCATCAGCTTCCCAGATAACTGGGTCAAGAGACATCAGTCCCTTAAGCTCCATTATCTCCCAGGAAAGAACCCCAGGGCACCTCATCTTTCGAGCCAGAAAATTTCAGTTATTGCCTCTGAAATACTCTTGACCCTAACCTGAACTGTGGGGGTGGATTTGAAGTGTGTAGAGGCCCATTTGACATGTGCCAACCACCAGGCATTTCTAAAAGGGAAACACACACACACACACACACACACCTGCCTCTTGCTAGCTGTCCTGCACCCTTGCCCCACATGACACTGAGAGACACTAACCTTTCTCCACTATTCCTTCCCCAAGAGGGCAGCCCTCCAAATGCAAACCTCAGTGCTCAGAATACATTCCAGCATAAACCCTACAGAGTTCACAGAGCCTGGTCCTCCTGGTCTCTCAGCACTCCTTGGCCTGGCCCACGTCCTTACCTCCTCACTTCCCCGTTCGTAGAGGGCAGTGGCGATTGACTGAGCTTCCTCTCTCCTATTCCCAACCCCAGATCTGACTCATTACATGCCCTTAGCTATCCCTTGCTCCCCGGTGAAGTCTTGATGCCTCAGTTTCCCCCTCCAGTAAAAGAGATGAAGTCATAGCCCCTACCAAAGCTTCGTCCCTGGAGGGACAGGAATGAAGCTAATGAGCTCGTAGCTGCCACGCATTCCACGATCCCCAAAATAATGGCACAAGGCTAATGCCCAGGGCTATTATTAGAAAAGCAAACAAGAGGTAGTTCCATTTCTCGGGCCAGCCAACCTAGTTACCCAGACCTCTCTCTCCAGGTGGGCCTCGTGCCACTGGCCTGGGCAGAACCTGAGTCAGGCCACATTCTTCTCTGCAAGCTGGAAGGAAACACACAGAATCTGGGAAAGGCAGCCAAAGGGCAGACTCCATCACATCCACGGGACAGCTAATGACGACTACAGTGCTGTGGGAAGGCAGCAAACAAAACAGAGCCAAACACAGTCTTCTTGCGGCATGAGCAGCCAATGGGACGGGACCTGTGAGATCCTCGAGAACCTGCACTGTTTACTGCCCATGTTACCCGAACAGCTAGTAACTGTTCTCCACATGGTACCCAAGTCTGGTACCCAGGAGTGAACCTCCTGAGCGGCACATCATGCCAAAACTAACAGCCTCCCTCATGATCGGCCAGGCTGCCTGGCTTTCAACTCAGCTCTCATAGAGGAGTCATTTTAGCTTCTCGGTATCTTAATTTCTATCTCTGTAAAAATAAAATAAAAATTCTAACAAGTTAGCTATAGTGACACAAGTTTGTTCTGGTAGCACTCTGGGAGGCTAAAGCAGGAAGACTGCCATGAGTTTGAGCCAGCCTGAGCTAAGGCCAGCCATGGCTATATAGTGAGACACTATTACTCACACACAAAAACAATCTAAAAAGTTTTTAAAAAAAAAAAATTGTTGTTGTTGTTGTTGGTTTTGAGACAGGGTTTCTCTATGTAGCCCTGGCTACACAGATGTCCTGCAACCCACTATGTAGACCAGGCTGGCCCTGACCTCAGAGATCCACCTGCTTTTGCCTCCAAGTGCTAGGATTAAAAGAGTATGCCACCACCACCCAGCTTAGAATTCTTTTAAATGAAGGTTAACTGTTCCTACAAGAGCTGTGAGGCTTAGCTAATATTTTTAGTATGTTTAAAGCACTTAGTAAGTATACCTTTGTTTTTGAATGAAGAAAAAAGACTATCAGTCATCTGTATGTATGGCTCAGTGTGTGTAAGGTGCAGGTGCAGCCCACAGTTCACTGCCCAACACCAAAATGTTTCAATGGAAAGAGAATAGGTCCCAGAGAGATGGCTCAGCAGTTAGGGACACTGGCTGCTCTTCCAGAAGACTTGAATTCAATTCCCAGCACCCACATGGCGGCTCACATCCATCTGTAACCTTAGTCCCATGAGATCTGATGCCCTCTTCTGGTGTGCCTATGCACAGAGAAAATACTCATATATACATAAAATGCAAGAGAAATAAATCTTTCAAGAAAAGAAGAGAACGTCAAAAAGAAAATTATAGCAGATCGCAGAGACAGCATCAGACATGCGGTGATCATATTGCCGAGTCTGAAACAAGCCTGCAGTGGCTGTCAGAACGTCAGAATTTCAAACATTTCCCTTGAGTTCATCCGCCCAGTACTGACTGCGATCGGGAAGCCTCAGAGGACGTAGAAAAGGGGAAAATAGTCACCTGTCTTTCAGGGGATTTTGGTGCAGTCATAAGATACCGTCCCTAGAAAACAATACACTCCAAAGCACAGTTAATGCAAGCAGCCCCTCACTGACTACTGAGAGGCATGAGAGTTACGGAACTTGTCCCAGCAGAGCCAGCTGAATGGAGCAGTCTGCCTGGAGCAGCGACACCACAGCCCACACTGTGCCCCTCAGAAGCTGCACTCTAGCATCTGATAAAGTGCTTTGTAAGGAACAGACCACTGCCACGGCTGGCACACCTCTTTCAAAAGTGGGAGAGGCGGTTCTAGACCTGGAAGTTAAGGACAGGACCGTCATCTTTTAAGACTGGAGGCACCCACGATGAAACTTTCCTACCAGTCCTGGAAGAAAACAGGTCCAACCTGGGAAAGGCCTGCCAAGCAGCTTGGGGTGACTTCAGGAGGGGGTCACGGGAATTCCCCCTGGTGGGTGAGGGGGAAAGCTAGGCTTTCTCCCAACTGGTTGTCTGCACGCTCATCTCTTCTTGGTTTTGGCAGAGAGTCTCCTGCTTCTCCAGGCCTGCCAGAAATGATTCTAAGGGATCAAAGCACAGTCTAAAAAAACCGCCAGGATAGTCTTCTCCATGTACATACTCAAAACCCAGACAGCAAGCCACAGTCATTCCCACTGGGGAACATGTACATCATTCTACAGGCCAGCCATTGAACCTGTGGACCACAGTCCTGTTTCGGCGCATCACCACGACAGGTATCTTCCAAGGATCTAGTGGACAGGCAAAGACTTGGATAACACAGGCAAGCCACCCATGGCCCGTATAGGGAGGCAGAGACTGAAAACCTAAGGGGAGGAAGCTCCACACAGAAGACGAGGCATGGTCCAACCACCAGACAGGAAGTGCAGGTCTCGAGCTAGTGACCTCGGGTGAAAAATCAGAGCTCTGCTACAAATGCCACTCTGGCTCAACCAGGAAGATTTCTTAGCACGTTTTCTCCTGCTCTTTCTAAAGATTTTTGATTTTGAAGAAAATTTTCAACACAAGGTTCCTGGGACCCAGAACTAAACGAAAAAGCAAGAAGAGAGATGATGAGACCAGTAGGTGTTTTCCTGGAGGAAACTCTAAAATAAACTCCTCAGAGGTCAGACCTCCCTGGTGGACAGCTCATGAAGATAGAGGGACGGGTGGAAGGAAGCTAGGAAGCACCTTCTTCTCTTCCTCCATTCAGCTGATTTTTCCAGCGAATGGCAGGACACATGAGGGGACTAAGGCAGATTTGGTATCTAGGAAGACTCCAGCCCACCAAGGTGCATTGCCCTGACAGTTCCTTCTCATTCCAGGACATGTGCATTCGCATTTCCCTTTGGATTTTACACAGAGAGGCAGATATCCAGCCTGAAGTAGGGTTGTCAAAAGGGGCCTCCCTCCTGGTATCCAAGACAGAGTGGGCGGGGACCTGTCGCCAGTCAGGCAAGCAGTCATTGTAATAGACTGGAAAGAAGACGTCTGTTGAATATTAAACTGACTTAGGCATGCCCTGGACGATACAATACAATCCATAAAATGCCCCCACGACTGCAGGTCATTTACTGCAGGTCCAGTCACCAGAGGACAAGACCCAAAGATGGACAGTGCTGTGGGATTCTGACTGTGCTGTGTCCTGAGTTACTAACACCATGGCGTCCTGAAAACGCACCTGTTGTCTGTTCTCAGTCCAAAGCATCAACTTCTCTAGGGGCTGCAAATGACCCAACCCTTTGGACTCCAAAATCTTAAAAGGCCATTTCTCAGAGTCTCTGAAGCAACATGTGGGTTCCAGTGCAAAAGTTCCATCGGAAGACATTTCCCAGGGGTCTTTCTTCTTCCCTTCGAATGAACCCTAAGCTCCACCATTTCCGCTCCCCACACCTCCTGGTGTCTAAAGACTACAGAACGGAAAGCACTAACCTGTCTCCAAGGCTCCCCCCGCCGCTGGAGGAAACCACCTGGTACAGAAGTTTGAGGTTGCAGGGATTCCCCTCTTCAGAGGCAGGTGACAGGTGGCATCCTCAGTGACTCTTCCAGTGCCTGGCGGAGCCTCCCAGGCTGGAGCAGGGAACTGAGTCCCCTGAGGAAGAGGAGTCGAAGGAGGAGGAGGGGGAGAGGGAGGACCTACCTGGGGAAGATGGCACACCCCCCACCCCCTGCCTGCTACCCTAGGGAGGAGGGGAGGAGCCTCTCCCAGCCAGGAGTTGTCTCCTCCCCTTTGGGGGAATCCCCCTCCCCCCCCAAACTGGATCTTTCAGGGGCTGAGGGCTCTTTCTGTCAGTTGGAGATCTGAGTGGAGGGGCTCTGCCCCGGTCCACTGTCTAGGTGCACGGAAGTTGAGGGGCGAGGTCTTCTACTCTCCAGCAAACTGGAACCAATTCCTGGCGGTTCCCTGGAGGGTCCTGGCTTGTGCGTATCAGGACGCCTCTCCGCGGTGAGTCCCGGGTGGGATGCGGGGTGCCTACTCCACAGGCATGGCTCCCTTTCTCTCTGCCTCAAAAGTCCCAAACTGTCTGGAGTGCGCTGAGGCGTGAGGGAGGTCTCACTCCGGGTCCTTCAGGTCTCACTACCCTTCCCGACTTCTGGGGGTCTCCGCTGGAGCCACCGTGGGAGGGACAGCCGCGTGCCCTGCGGCGATCTCTTCTGGCTGTCCGGGGAGTAGGGAGGGTCCTCCCTCCCAAGGGAGAGGGAGCAGGTCCCGGCACAGGGTGTCCCGAGGGTGGGGTCCTCGCACTCCGGCTCCCGCCCGCCTGGCCGGCCGGCCTGGACAGCAGGGTCCCGGAGGCCGCGGTCCGGGCTCCCGTCACCCGCTGCCGGGCGGCAGCGCCTCCCGGGTCACGTCCCCCGTCCGCCGCGCTTCCCGGAGCGTGGGGCTCCCCGCGCTGCCACCTCTGAGGCTCCGACCGGTCGGGGCAGCCAGGAGCCGGCAGGCGGACGGAGCGCGTCGGGGCTCGGCTCGGGCTCGGCTCAGCTCCGCTGCAGGCCCCGGCTCCTCCCCGGCCTCGGCGCCGCGCTCCGCGCCCCTCCCCCTCCCGCCGCCGCGGCCGCCGCCTCCCGGCGCGGGTTAAGGAGGAGCGCGGAGCCCCGCAGCCCACGGGTCGCCGACCCTCCGTCCCGGGCACTGGCGATGCCAGCGTCCACGCTAAGGGCCACACACACCTCTCATTGTGCTGTGGTCTACGCCTAAGACAAGTATTCCCAGTTTTCTCAGAAACGCATTTGATGGCTCCTCTCTTTCTCTTCCAGACAGCTTATAAAGGGTTATAGGGCCGGGCGTGAAGTTAAAGTTTACTCTTATCCTGGAGGTCAGTGAAAGATTGGATCGAGGATGTATAAAAAGATAAATGAGTCTGTTATAGAGAAATGAGCATCGGGAAATGGGGTCTTGTGTTAGTTTCGGCTCTGCAAACTTGTGCAAGGCCCTAGTTTCTGGAAGCATAGCCTGTGAAGAAGGGACTATGATACTCTGGCCTGCCTACTAATATGGATGTCGCAGTCACCAAAGGAAATGATTTACGAGTTGCTTTTTAAAATGGTCTAGTACACAAAGGGTTCAAAGCATGATTATTCATTTCCCTTATAAAATGTCATTTTTTTTTACCTTTGTGCTAAAGTCAAGTGACATTTCTATAGACTATGTTATCCTGAGTGCCACAGGGAGATAGAATGGGCTCTCAGCACATCCCTCTACTTCTTACAGAATAATCTCCATCCTGGGACAGGAAATAGAACCAGGTTAGCCCATCTCTTACCTCCCCAGTCATGCTATTCCAGTACAAACTCTTAGGTATATCACCCTCTGGCTTACTTTTCTCCAATTGTGTTCTATTATAAAATGATAAGACAAAAGAAATTGTTCACTTGATATTTGAATTGCTCAAAAAGATGACAGTTTGATGACTCCCTGTAGAAAGAGATGTCATTTGTCTTCTGGCTAAATATATGCCTACTGCCATTTACTTACATTCTTGTACATATAACCACATTACACATACAACGTCTGCATTAAGGCTTCACACTCTCCGTGTGTTATCACACTTGATTCTTACTGGCAATTCCATGCAGCAGTATCAGGCCTTTAGAGTGTAACTACAGCTTGAAGATATTGTTTGTGTCTGAGTTCATGTAATTCGCACCATTATGCAATTCGTAGTGTTACTTTGTGTCAGGTGTTGAACCCAAATGGCCTTAGAGCCAGGGTCTAAACCTCTAGTACATTGTTGGCTTAAACTGGGAAAACATGTCATTCTCAAATTGCCAGTCAGTGAGCCCCCTAACAAAGCCTCTTCCCTCCCCACACTTCCAGTATCCATGTGAAAAGATTCATTTCCTCCAGCCTAGTGGCACCCACTTGTGAGTATCTTGAGTTCAAGGGCAGCTAGAGGAGGATCTTGATTTCAAGGGCAGCTAAACTATATCATGAGACCCTATCTGTAAAAAGGATAAGATGGGGCCAGGCTTACAGCCCAACTGGTAGAGGGCTTGCCTGGCAAGCATGAGGCCCTGGCCTCTATCCCTAGCACCACAAAAGCACAACCCTATACAATGGCAAGTATTTATGGTCCCAACACTGGGGAGGAGAAACCAGGAAGATCAGTAGTTCAAGGCCAGCCTACACTATGTAATGAGTTAGGGAGGGGGAGGCATTGTTATAAAATAGGTCTTATAGCCCAGGCTAGCCTCAAACTCTCTATGTAGCAAAGGATAGCTTTAAACTTCTGATCCTGGAGTGAAGCATTGGCTTGAAGTTCAGAGCACCTGTTCTTCCAGAAGACCCAGGTTCGATTTCCAACCCCAACATGCAAGCTCACAACCATCTGTAACAGTCTCAGGGGAACCAATACCCTCTAGTTACCTCCATAGGTGCACAGGTGGTTTGTGTGTGTGTGTGTGTGTGTGTGTGTGTGTGTGTACATACATATAAATATAAATAAATAAATACACACACACACACACACACACATATATATATATATATATATATATATATATATATATATATGCACACCACACAAATGCATGTAAAACACTCATACATGTAAACATAAATAGATAAGTTTAAATGCCTGGCCTCCTGTCTCCACCCGCCCAAGTGCTGGAATTACAGGCCTGTGTGCACAGGCACTGTTAGTGGTTTTTTTTTTTTCTTTCAAAATAGCTCTTTTGTTTTTAAATTAAGTATCTCTATGCAGGGGTACAGATGTTCTTGTGGGGCAGAAGAGGGTATGAGAGTCCCTGGAGCTGGAGTTGCAGGTGGTTGTGAGATGCCTGACTGTGGGTGCTAAGAACTGAAAGGCTCCTTGGCAAGAGCAGCAAGTGCTCTTAGCTACAGAGCATCACCCCAGCCCCACATATCCAGCACTGAGGCAAACTTTCTACCAACTGAGCTAATGTGAAGCATTCTGGGACAGATCAAAGGAACTAGACATGGAGATGGCCCACACCTAATCCCGAGCACATCTGAGGCTGAGCTAGAAGGATTGCCATGTGTTTGAGGCTAGCCCAAGCTTCATAGTGAATTCCAGCCCCAGCTTGGGCTTCAGAGTCTGAATTCGCTTGTAAACATCTCTGGGTCTGTGTTGGATGCTTTGTTTAACTTTTCAACACTTTCTGGTGTTTCCGGTCATTGATATTTGCAGGGTCCAGAGGTAGAAGTAACATAAAATGGAAAGGCTAGTGTCTGGAGACACACCACTCTCACAGAGGACCAGAGTTGGGTTTCCAGCACCCACGTACAGTGCTCACAACTGTCGGTAATTCCAGAAGGACCCAGCACCTCTGAGGGCACAGGCACTCACATGCAAGACCCACACACATGTACATAATTGAAATTTTAAATAAAAATCCTTTTTTTTAAACCAAAAAAAAAGAGAAAAAACATCCTTTTTTTAAGTGAAAAACTAAAAATTAGAATCTCTTTTCCTTAAAAATTGGCAAAAATAAAAACTTCAAATATTGTTTTATATATATTAGACATTGGCTGTAGCATTTTTATAGAAGCAAGCTAGATCCAAAATAAGGCAAATATATAAGAAGTTATAGTAATCTACATAATAGGATATTGTTTAGTATTTAAAAGAACAATTTTATTTAATTCTTTGTGAGCTCAAATAAACTCTTCCAAGAAATAAAGAGTAATTATATTTAATCCTGGAGATAGAATGATTAAGTCGTTTTTATTTTTAGATATCATCATTCAGTTCATGGGATCAAAGGCTTGTACCACCAAGTCTAGCTATAGTGTCATTTAAATATTTGGAAGTGGGTATGATAACTTTAACCAATCGTTTTTATATGTCTGTATTTGAATGAGAAAATTACATTTCAGGAGCTGGGGAGATGGCTCATGAGGTAAGAACATTTCGCTTGCAGAGGACCTGGGTTCGGTTCCCAGCACCCACACGGCAGCTCAGAACCTGATATAACCCCAGTTCCAGGAGATCCAACATCTCTTCTTCTCTCCTCAGGCTCCTATGTGCTCATTGTGCACATACGTACACTCAGGCACACACACATACACATTAAAAAAAAATTAAATAAAATTGCATTGTAATAGTTTTCTCATATAATCAAATAGATGCTTTTCAAAAATATGTATCTGAACAAATATGGCACCAATAGACACGTTATTGGAAGGGGCAAAGCTCACAAGGCCTCAACCCTTGGCAAAGGACCATAAGCAACTAAGGAAAGTGCAGAGCGGGAGAAATAATCTTCCCCAGGAAAGTGCACAGTGATTGGTCATCCATCACCAAATGGTCAGCCCTGAAAACATGTCTATACAAGTTACATGAGACAGACTGAAGCAGGGTGTGTGTGTGTGTGTGTGTGTGTGTGTAATATGTAGATCATATAATATATATATGGGCCATAAGTTTGAAAGATATGAGGGAGGAGGTGCACATAGGAACCTCAGAAGGGTAGAAAGAGAAGAGAAAATGGTGTAATTATATAAACTCAAAAAATGTGAATGTGATATTTATTTATATATGTATATATACATGCATATATATATAGAGAGAGAGAAATGTACTAAATAATTTAGAGATCATTTTAGTATTCTTCACTTTTTGCTGTTGTCTATAGTTAGTGTTTATGTGGGGTTTGCTTATGTAATTATTTGTAGTTTGGGGGCCAGTGAGATGTCTCAGTAAGTAAAGGCACTTGCCCATAGGTCTGTTGACCAAAGTTGATTCCTGGAACCCCGACAGTAGAAGACCAACTCCTACAGATTGTCCTCTGACCTCCACACACACACACTGAGGCGTGTGCATTGACACGCTTACCAACTGAATAAAAGAATGTAAGAAGGAAGAGGATGCGGAGAAAAGAGCACTAAGCCTGATTTAGTTTTATTTGTTTGCTTGCTTGTTTTTGTTTTGTTTTGGTTTGGTTTGGTTTGGTTTGACCTAAAACAGGAGGAGGTACTTGCATTCATCCTTCCTTTACTTTTGACTGATAAAGAAGATGTCGATTAAAACAGAAAACGAGGAGCCTTTGAGATGGGTCAGAGAGTAAAGGCATTTGCCACAGAAGCCCGGTGACCTGAACTTTGATCCCTGGAAAGAGAACAGACTCTACAAAGTTATCCCCTAACCTCCACATATGTGGCACTCATGCCCCTCTTCACACAATAGTCCTTTTCTTCTCTTTCCTTTTCTATCCTTTTCTTTTCTTTTCTCTTCTTTTCTTTTCTTTTCTTTTCTTTCTTTCCTTTTTTTTTTAAATTAGGGGCTGGCAAGATGGCTCCGTGGTTAAGAGCACTGGCTGCTCTTCCAGAGGCCCAGGATTCAGTTCCCAGCACCCACATAATAGCTTACAACTATCTGTAACTCCAAGATCTGACAACCTCATGCAGACATACATGCAGGGAAAACACCAATGCACATAAAATAAAAATAAATAAATTTAAAAAAATTAAAATGTGAGAATTCATTTGATATGATAAGGCATGTATAATTGTTTCTTAACATTTATTTTTAGTTTTGATTATGTGTATATTTGCTGGTCTGTGTGCTTGTGTCTACATCTACAGGTGCTCCCAGAGTGCAGAAGAGAGCATTAGACTCCCTGGAGCTGGAGTTTCAGATGCTGTGAGCCTCCTTGGATGCTGTGAAGTAAATGCAGGTCCTTTGGAAAAACAGTACTTCCTTCTAACCACACAGCCATCTCTCCAGGCCCTGCAACTCTTCATATGTAATTAACATATCACAGATACATTTTACAAGCCTTTTCCTTTTCTTCTTTTTGAAAAGAATTTTCCTATAGCCTACACTGACCTTGAACTTAATTATATAGTACAGGATGACTTTGAACTCCTGATCAAATGGTCACTTTTAAAGACAATGTATCCCATGGAATATGATAAAAGTTTGTATACGCAAGCATCAGCTTCAAAACATAATAACTAAATTGATCACTGCTTTTGTGATTGTTTTCCTATGCAGTCTCCTCATCAGAAATAGAGGGATAATAATACATATTTCATAGTTTTCAGAAGGCTTGCATGACTTCATCTATGTAATGCCCTTAGATTAGAGGAGTGGGCTAGAGAGAAAAGGGGCTTAAAAGACTCAACAGTCAATTGAATTACTATGGATCAAGAGATATGTCCATAAAATACGGGATACAAACCTTTAAGGGGAATCCTGATTGGAATAGGGCAATTGGGAAAAAATACTATAAGGCAAATGGCAAAGTTTCAATATTCACTTGGTAGTACCAAGAATTCAAATTTCTTCTGAGTCTCACTATGTAGCCCTGACTGGCATTAAACCCACAGGCCTGCCTCTGCCTCCCAAATGCAGTCAGTAGAGAGATGTGTTCCATCACATGCTGCTTAGAATCAAGATTTCTTACATTTTTAGATATGAAAGGGAGCCAAGCATAGTAACATATACTTGTAACCCCAGCACTCAGGAGGTAAAGACAAGAGGACCCGTAGTTTAAGATTATTCTCAGCTGTGTAGGTAGTAAATTAAAAACCAGCCTGTCTCAAAAAAAAACAAAAACAAAAACAAAAACCTAGATAAATAATTATTCATGGGGCTGAAGAGATGACTCAGCGATTTAAGAGCACATGCCTTCCTAGAGGACCTGAGCTCCAGTCCCAGTGCCCATGTTGGACAACCAGGGGATGTGGCACTTCTGAACACCTGCACTCACACGCACAAACACATACACGTAATTTAAAATAAAATAGGTCTTATAAACAATGGGGGGGGGGGCATCTTCTTGGAGACAAGTGGGAGGAGGAATGGGATGGAAAAAAGAAAAAGAGAAGAGGAAGAAGAAGAGGGGGAAGCAGGGGAGTTGGAACAAAGGAAGGAAATAATAAACAATGGGCCAGGTAGTGGTGGTGTCTAAGTCTTTAATCCCAGCACTCAGGAGGCAGAAGTACACACAGATGTTATAAGTTCGAGGCCAGTCTGGTCTACAGAGTGAGTTTCAGGACAACCAAGGCTACACAGAGAAACCCTGCCTTGAAAAACAAACAAAGGTGGATTAATGAAATTCCATTATTTTTAAGGGATATTTAAAAATGTGTATTAGAGTGACTTAAGCATGAAATGTCTGAAATTTGTCTCAAAATAATCAAGTGACCAGGAGGAAAGTAGAGGTGGCAAAATATTGGCCAAATATTGCTTATTGCAACATTTAAGCATACATGTTGTTCTCAGGCTAAAGAGATAGCTAAGATTTCAGCTCTTGCAGAGGACCCAATTGGACACGCAAGTCCAGCCTCTACCACCACCACCTGTGACTCAAGCTCCAGGAGATCTGGATTCTCTCCCCTGGGTGCTGAGGGCACATGTAGTCACATGTGTACTATTCCGTGTCATGCTCACATGCATGTACAAGAGTGAAAATAAAGTTAGAGCTGGAGAGATGGCTCAGAGATTAAGAGCACTTGCTGCTCTAACAGAGGTCCCCATTTACATTCGAGCCCTGCTGTCCACTGTTCACAACTGGCTGTAACTCCCAGTTGCAGGAGACTAACTCCCTCTTCTGACCTCTCCTGGCTCCTACATGCATGTAATGCGGATATATATATATACACACATACACGATAGATATTAATAAGATAAAAATATAAGATGTCATTGTCATTCTCTCTACTTTTGTGTTTGAAATTTTACAACAGAGCTTTTAAAAAAATTAAAAAGAAATAGTAAAATGTTTGCTATCATGTTTTGTGTATGTATCGTTACCTAGTATCTTTAATTTACACTACATCCTTTTTAATTGTTGTTATTATTTCATTTACATTCCAAATGTTGCCCCCCTTCCTGGTCCCTCTTTCCAGAGTTCTTCACCCCATCCTCCCTCCCCTTCGCCTCTGGGAAGGTACACACACATCCCAGCATTCCCCTTCCTGGGGTATCAAGTCTCTAAGGAGTAGGTGCATCCTCTCCCACTGAGCCCAGACAAGGCAGTCAGTCCTGTGTTACATATGTGCAGGGCCACGGATCAGCCCGTGTATGCTCTTTGGTTGGTGGCTTAGTCTCTAGGACCTCCCAGGAGTCCCCGTTAGTTAATACTGTTGGTCTTCCTATGGGGTTGCCATACTCTTCAGCTCCTTCAATCCTTTCCATAGGGGTCTCGAACTCAGTCCAATGGTTGGCTGTAAGTATCTGCATCTGATTCAGTCAGCTGTTGGTAGAACCTTTCAGAAGACAGCTATGCTAGGCTGCAAGCACAACATGGCATCAGTAATTGTATCCGGGTTTGGTGCCTGTGCGTGGGATGGATCCCAAGTTGGGCCGGTCATGGGATAGCCTTTCTTCAGTCTCTGCCCCGTTTTTGTCCCTGCTTTTCCTTTATACAGGAACAATTCTGCGTCAAACCAAATCCAGAAAGCAGCAGATTTTCATCCATTTTACAAAGGCGTTGAGATAGCAGCACCTCTGCTCTTTAGCTCCCTCTACGAATCATTGGCCAACTATAAGAGGCAGCCTATAGCCACCAGGCTCCAGGTTTCTGCTTCCCTTAGTATATTTGTCGTCCATGTTAGGGGTGGGGGGGCGGTGTCACTAAACCGGCATACAAATGACTCATGTGTATCATGTTCATCAGGCAAAATGTGAGTTCTTATTTGAACATCCGAAAGAGGAAGGAAAAAAACAAACAAACAAAAAAACCTACCACTTAAAGATTGTAGTCCCTGGAATAAAGAACACAAGTATAATAAAAGTTCTCTGAGTAGTTTGCATCTTCTTGACTTTTTTTTCTTTTTCAGTTTATGCGTTCATTTTACATCCTGATTAATTTCTAAACTATGTAGAGAACCGAGGCTCGCTAGGGAGACGAGAGCGAGCGTTTAGAGCGAGGCTGGGGCGGGAGTCGCACACCCAGGGAGGCCCAGCGATGGGTCTGTTCCACCTTAAGAGGCGCCAGCCTCTCCCCGCTCTGAGCAAGCTCTCGGCTCCGCCCACCCCGGTGTCAGCCCGGCCCGGAACGCGGAGGAGAGGAGGGAGGAGAGCGGCGGTAGGCGGATGGAAAGATCCGCGCCCCCGGCTGCCGGCCCAGCGTCCGGGGCTGGGAGCGCAGCGCGGGCTCCGAGATAGACCCGCGAGCCACTGCAAAGGCGGCTGAGACGGGGCCCGCGGGGCCATCCCGGGTGGGCGCCGGGGCACCAGACTGGATCCGAGATAGACCCGGACGCTGGCAGCACAGACTGTACAAAGTTGTAACTTCCCCGGTGCCCGGACGCCTAGCGTCAAGGCATTTCCAAAAAGGGGGGGGGGGCATGCCTCTCCTTTGTCCTGACTGGTGGAGTTGAGCATGGGCTGGGCCCTGGACTGAGCGAGGGTTGGCCACCTGGGTAGTCCATCAAAGGATGATGCGGTGAAGGGTGGCCATTTGGGGAGGAAGTAAAGATTATTTTGGTACCTCCTCCCCCAGTTAGTGATTGGCGGAGGTTTGCCGTGATGTAAAACAGGGCATAAAAATGTCCGTAAAGGTACCGGGCCTATTGGCCGGTCTCTCAGGGAGGAATTCTAGGGTGGACCGTGAAGAGCCAGCCGACGCTGGTTTTGTAGGGGAGGACCAAATGGGTTGACACCCGGAAATGAGTTAGGAAGGGAACTCAGGGAAAGCGAGGGAAACCGGCTCACCTACTTTGCCCTCACAAAGGTCATTTCCTGCATGGGATCGATAGTTTCCTGTTTACTTACTCCTCGGGAGGGAGCGCGTACACTGGCTTCCTGGAATATACCCGATATTCACACTTAACTTTTGAGCCCAGGCTTCCCTTTTAGTCACGGTACCAACGGGAATGAATGAAATGGTGAAAAGGAAACGCAAGGGATTTATCTCCACGTAGAGAACGGAAATGGAGTGGGGCTGGAGGTTGTCTTTCATGCACGCAAGAAGACAAAACTAGGCGTGTTGGCGTACACCTGTGATGTGAGGTGAAGGCAGGATGAGGATGTTCAGAAGTTCAAAGTCATCCTCGACTACGTAGAGAGAAGCAAGTCTGGATTAAATTTGACGATGGGGGAGGGGCGTATTGATGGTTGAAAGTGAAAAGAACTCAAAATAAACTAGCTTGGTGACTCACCCCTTTAATCCTGTAGTTTGGGAGGCTTGCAGGCTAATTTCTGAATTTGAGGCAAGCCTGCTCAAACACAGCGAGATCCAGGACAGCCCAATTAGACTCAAAAAAAAAAAAATCTGAACTGAAACTCTTCTGCATAGGCAGGCACTTCACTCTCTTGTGTCTGGGACAGGCAGTGCATACACAGAAGAAGACAAAGTATGAGGGGAAAGATATTATTTTTAAAGATGCCCTTGTATGTCTTATGAACCCTCCCCACTTTTTAAATTCTCACTTAACCACTTGTGTTATAAAAATAATTACATGTGTTCATTAATTCATAATTAAATTTTGAAAAGAAGGCAATGAACTTGAGTTTGTTGGTTTTTTTTTTTTTTAATAGTATAGAATAAAGTTTATTCAGGGCCTGGAGAGTTAAGAAGGTAGTAGAGGCAGAGAGGGAGAAGTAGAGGCCATCCATGAACACATGGATAGAGGGGGAAGGGAATGGGGAAGGGAGGAAGAAGGGAAGAGCCCAAGAGGGCAAGAGAGAAGTCGGACAACTGAACTTGAGATTGTTGAATCAGATAGAACCTTAGATTCAAGGGGAATCCTCTTGGTTCACTGAAGTCTGGCTCCCTCTTCTAAAACAATAATAGCTACCAATTTCTCTTATATCTGGAGACCCCAAAACCAGCCATAAGACCTCAAAAGACTAGTGGGGGAGCAGGGGATGATGGCTCAGGCCTTTAATCTCCTCACTTAGGAGGCAGAAGCAGGCAGATCTGAGTTTGAGAACAGCCTAGCCTACTTGAGTTCCAGAACAGCCAGATATAGTTCAATGCAATGGGTGTTTATGGGGAGACAGGAGGGGGTTTGCTTAGCTGTGCATTACATTTGGCAGGGTAGGTTACAGTGAATAGAAAGGGCTTTATGTAGAAAAGGTTTTAATGACGGGGACTCGGTGCTTACAAAATTGTTGCAAGTGCTGCAGCATCTTAGAAATGACTCCAAGAGGGCTGGAGAGATGGCTCAGTGGTTACGAGCACTGAATGCTCTGCCAGAGGTCCTGAGTTCAATTCCCAGCAACCACTTGGTGGCTCACAACCATCTGTAATGGGATCCGATGCACTCTTCTGGTGTGTGTCTGAAGACAGCTGCAGTGTACTCATGTAAATAAAAAATAAATCTTTAGGGAAAAAAAAGGGAGAAATGACTCCAAGAATTCAACTACTGAGCTCATCTTCCAGGGAGCCTCAGAGGGTAAGGAATCAGCACTGTGTTGCTGACATTGTTAACTTGATGACCCCACTGAGCGGTGCTGTGAGCCAGGCATCAGAAAGCTACTGTTGTTGCTACTATGGCCTTGACAGCCAACTATGCCCATGAAGTAATAGTGATTAGTCCTGGAATGGTAGACTAAAGCCAGCACTGTCCCATAGTCATGCTAGCAAGCCATAGGTGCTTTATTTTACATTCCATATCTGTAAAGTATGCAGATCATAATTTATAGCTAAAAATCCTGGCCTCCTTTATTAATTTCCACCCTATAACTCCAATAAGTAGTTTTTGACATTTTTCAACACCTGCTTTGTATGAGATACTTTTCAACTTTGTATGAGATACTTCAACAGCTGGAAGGTGCATCAGGCCAAGTCCCTGTTACAAAGACCACAGACCCAGGTTGTCCAGGAATATTCTGTGTAGTGCCAGGGAAGTGTTAGTGATCACACACACACACAACAGACAGGAGCTGATCTGATGCAACTCACAGCAGGGTCTTAATTCTTTTCAAGCTAGCTCATCCCCGACTTGGTGGAGAGGGAACCTAGAATATCTATTGGGGCAAGGTTTTATAGTAAGCAGCAAGTTGGGGATAAGTGTGCAAGCATCTAATTGGAAAGCTACTATGGCCTTTAGCATAACTGGCTGGTGCTGGAAATTAAATAATAAACTTAATTTTTACTCCCCTCTGCATTGGTGGCTGTTAGGCAAGGGGTGGAATTGTAACCTGGGGAGGCAGATGTGTTGGGGTAGTAACCTGGGAATGTTGGTCTTGTTAGGGGTGTAACCTGGAGATGCAGGTCTTGTTGGGGGTTGAGCCTAGAGACTCGAGCTAGGCTCTGGTTTTGTTGGGGGCTAACTTGGACACTAATGCTAGGTACTGGCCTGTTAGTTTACCTGAGTTCAAAGTTAGGTCAGGTTCTCTAAAAATGGAGTCTGAATTTAAAGATTTGGCCTCTCATCTGTACTTAGCAAAGAAGACCCACTCCTCAGTTCTAAAAAAATTTGAGATAGTCCATCACTCTAATCCCTGCCTACAAGAACCATATGAGAGAGCCACATGATGGTACACAGCTAGTTCTTGGGACAGAGAGGCAAGGGTGACCTAGAACTCCTGATGTCCTGCCTCTTCCTCAAAGGGGCTAGGATCACAGGTGTATCCCACCACACCTGGCCTTTAGGTTTCTTCTGTCTCAGAAATACTGCGACATTCATGTTTCCCCAACTTCCTTTCAGATAAAGTATTCTGAACTTTCCCTAACAATTTGCCCTATTGGCTGGAGAGGTGGTTGGACGGGTAAGAGCACTTACTGCTCTTGAAGGAGACCCTCATTTGGTTCTCAGCACCCATGATGTCATTCACAATCTCCTGTAACTCCAGTTCCAGGAGACTCTTCTGATGGTCTTGGGTTTCTGCATGCATGTGGTACACATAAGTACACTCAGGCACGCGCACACACACACACACATAAAAATAAATATTTACTTTAATTAGCCATATCAGACTGATCCCAAGCAATGACTCTTATGTTTAAATCCCCTCCTAAACTATGCATTCACAAAGTCAGAGAGAGATCCCTCAAACTACCCTTAGTATTTACTAGTGTATTATGGTCATGATTCTAAAACGAGTGTTCATTGAACTGAAATTGAGAGAAATCTAATTATTCAGCTTCTTCACATCTTAATTTTAAAATATATATATATATATATATATTTATTATTTGTTTTGAAACAGGGTCTCACAGTGCAGCCCTGGCTGGCCTAGGACTTGCTATATAGAGCAGGCTAGCCTTGAACTCATGGAGATCTGCCTGTCTCTACCTCCAAAGTGTACTTGAATACAGGTGTCTATGGAGACCAGAGTCTATTGACTCTATCAGAACCTTCTGGAGCTGGAGTTCAACACAGGTCAGAGCTACACAATGTGGGTGTTTGGGAATCAAACTGAACCATCTCTCCAACTCCCCTAAAACACTTTTGAAGCACAAGGGACCAGCAGGAAGGAGACCAAGGAAAGTGGGAGGTAGCCCAAGGAAGGGTAAGTGGGGAGTGAGACTATAAGCAAAATGCAATATGCATGTTTGAACTATCCTTAGGTTCCCCAACCAATGACTGACCTAACTTGAGATCCATCCCATGGACAAGAACCAATCCCTGACACTATTAATGATACCCTGCTATGCTTGCAGAAAGGAGCCTAGTGTGAAAGGCTCCACCCAGCAGCCAATGAAAACAGATGCAGAGACCCAAAGCCAAACATTAGATAGAGCTTAGGACGTCTTGTGGAAGAGTTGAGAGAAGGGTTTGGAGGGACTCTACAAGAAGACCTACAGAGTCAACTAAGCTGGACCCTTGGGGGCTCCCAGAGACTGAACACCAACCAAAGAGCATACAAGGGTTGGACCTAGACCCCCCTGCACATATATAGCAGATGTGCAACTTGGTATTTATGCAAGTCTCCCAACAACTGAGACTTACCCTGGGTCTGTTACCTGCCTGTGGTTCCCTTAACTGGGTTGTCTTATCTGGCCTCAGTGGAAGAGGATGTATCAAGTCCTGCAGTGATTTGAAGTGCCAGGGTGGGTTAGTACCCAGGGGGGGACCTCCCCCTTCTTAGAGATGAAGGGGAGGGGCAGTTGGGGGAGGGGCCATCAGAGGAAGGACTGGGAGGAGGTGGGGGGCTGGAATTGGGAAGTAAAGTGAATAAATTAATGGAAAAATCCTAAAGAAACTCATAGTTTTTGCATACTAATTAAAAAATAAACAATAACAGAGCTCCTTATACAAAGGTGCTTGCCACTAAACCTGACTACCTGAATTTAATCTCCAGGACCCATGTAGTAGGAAAGAAATGACTCTTAGCCGGGCGTGGTGGCGCACGCCTTTAATCCTAGCACTCGGGAGGCAGAGGCAGGTGGATCTCTGAGTTCGAGGCCAGCCTGGTCTACAAAGTGAGTTCCAGGACAGCCAGGGCTATACAGAGAAACCCTGTCTCCAAAAAAAAGAAAAAAAAAAAAAAAAAAAAGAAGTGACTCTTGCAAATTGTCCTCTGACCTCCATACCCATATTATAAGACCTGTGTACTCAGGCACTCACACACGTATAACTGTAAATTTTTTTTAAAAGATTTCTTTATTATATGTAAGTACACTGAAGCTGTCTTCAGACACACCAGAAGAGGGCATCCGATCTCATTATGGATGGTTGTGATCCACCATATGGTTGCTGGGATTTGAACTCAGGACGTCCAGAAGAACAGTCAGTGTGCTTAACTGCTGAGCCATCTCTCCAGCCCAATGTAATTTTTTTTTTAAAAGGAAAATTAGGGGAGCCAGATGTAGTGGCACATGCTTTTAATCTTAGCACTCAGGAGGCAGAGGCAGGCAAGTCTGAGTTTGAGGATACCTGGTCTACATAGAGAATTCCTGGCCACCCACATCTTTCTATATGAGAGAGACCATGTCTCAAAAATAATCAGGGGGCTGCAGAGATGACTCAGAGGCCCAGAGTACTTGCTCCTCTTGCAGAGGTCTGCTTCATGGCAGCAACTAGCTGTGAGTGGAGTGCAAGATCTTGACACCCTCCTCTTGCCTTCTTGGTCACCAGACATACATGTGGTGCTCATACATACAGCAAAGTAAACACTCATATAAATCTCTTTTTTAAAAAAATTAGGTCCGGGCAGTGATGGTGCACGCCTTTAATCCCAGCACTTGGGAGGCAAAGGCAGGTGGATCTCTGAGTTCGAGGCCAGCCTGGTCTACAGATGGAGTTCTGGGACAGCTAGGGCTACATAGAGAAACCCTATTTAGAAAAAAAAAAAAAAAAGGGCTAGAGAGATGGCTCAGCATTTAAGAGCACCATAAATGTGATTCTTGGGGGAAGGAGCTATTTTATGCCCTCTTTGCTCCCAAGTAACTGTAGTGCATATTTCTTTAAAAAAAAAAAGATTTTGTATATATAAGTACACTGTCACTGTCTTCAACACACTACAAGGCATCAGATCTCATTACAGATGGTTGTGAGCCACTATGTGGTTGCTGGGAATTGAACTCAGGACCTCTGGAACAACAACCAGTGCTCTAACCACTGAGCCATCTCTCCAGCCCTAGCTCCAGGTTTCATGATAAAGGTTCAATTTAAAAAAATAAATAACAAAGGCCAGGTGTGGTGGCGCATGCCTTTGATACCAGCACTCAAGAGGCAAAGGCAGGTGGATCTCTGTCAGCCTGGCCTACAAAGCGAGTTCCAGGACAGCCGGGGCTTGTTACAGAGAAACCGCATCTCGAAAAACCATTAATAATGCTAACTAGAATGTCTCAAATGACAAAGCACCATGAGTCATAGATGGACCTTGAGAAGTCTCAAAAAGCAGTTAGACATGAGATAAGCAAGAAAGCCATGGCTGTATCTTGGAAGCTGTGTCCCTGATGACCACAGTGCCCCTCTGTGGTTAATTCTCGAACTGCAGATGGACTGTTCCTGCCATATCAAGAACTAAGATACCAGAGCACTTTCAAGCACGTGTGTACCAACCTCCAAGACCTCAGCCTCATACTGCTGTTCACAGTGAAGTCTTGACTCCCCCTGCCTTGTGGCCTTTCTTAGGGGACTGTGAGGGAGGTACACCCCATAGGGTGATACCTCAGCCTGTGAGCATGTCACTTACCTCATAGTCATAGAAACTTTTAAAATTTATTTATTCATCTACTTTGCATCCCTACCACAGTTTCCCACCTCTCCTCTCCTCCTAGACCTTCCTCCATAAAAGAAGCCATGGTGCAGTACCCACCATGATGCCGCCAGTTCTCCAGTCTCTTCCGAGGTTCTTAGTGGTAGCCCACCCCCATCTCTCATCGGAGTGCCTGCTTGCTTTGCTAGGTGAACTTCTGATTGAATGGTATATGTCTCTTAACTCAGTTCTTTCAAGAAGGCAAGAACTAAGGCTGTGCGATAGCTTAGCAGGGAAAGGCACCTTCTGCCCTGCCTGATGACCCAGGCTGATACTCCAAACCCCTGTGGTAAAAGGCGAAAACCAACTCTCACAGAATGTCTTCTGACTTCCACACATGCCTCCTCATAAATGTATTAATAAATAAGAGTCAAGAGCCAGTCAGTGGTGGCACATGCCTTTAATCCCAGCATAAGGGAGGTAGAGGCAGGCAGATCTCTGAGATTAAGGCCAGCCTGGTCTAAGGATACACAGAGAGACCCTATCTCAAAAAAAAAAAAAAAAAAAAAAAAAAAAAGCCAATGACCTTGTAACAAATATTCTAACATCTATTTTTTGAATTGTATGATTTCTGATGAATGAATAGACATGTGAAACAGAATCAGAGTGACATAGTGTAGACATATGTTGTTTCGATAAATATTGCCAGCTTTCCAAACATTTGGGGGGGTCCCATTTATCCATTTACATACCCATTAACAATGTATGAACTATATGTGGTGGTTCTGAGTTTGAGGCCAGCACTTAAGACTGAGACAGGAGGATTGCTACTAGTTCAAGGCTAGTCTGTGGCACAGAGTAAGACCCTGTCCAAAGAAAAAGCCAAAACCAGAGCTGGAGACATGGCTCAGCTGTTCAAAGCACTTGGTGCTCTTCCAGGACAAGAGGGAGGGAAGGAGGGAAGCAGGAAGAGACGGAGAGGGAGAGAAGGAGGGAAAGGAAGGGAGAGAGGGAGGGAGAGAGGGGGGAGGGGGAGAGAGAGAGAAATCTTTTTTTTTTTAATAAAATGGCAAAACCAAAGCCAAGTGTGGTGGGCCATACTTGTTACCTGGTATTCAGGATTGCTGCAGCTCTAAAAGGAAAGGTTTCTCCTATAAGTGTTACAGCTCTGCTCCAAGGCTTCTCCTACAGAAGTTACTACCGTTCTGCTCCTGTGCTGGGGGAAGGTCTCCCAAAAAAAGTGTTACATCTCTGCTCTAGCTGAGGAAGTTTTCCCCAGCAAAAACTGTTATACTCTGCTCTGAAAGGTATCCTGGCGATTGGGAGCCAAGGACTACCACAAGGTTACACTGCACAACAAACTTCACATAAGAGATATATTGGAAGCCCGGCAGTGGTGGCGCATACCTTTAATCCTGGCACTTGGGAGGCAGAGGCAAGTGGATTTCTGAGTTTGAGGCCAGTCTGGTCTACAGAGTGAGTTCCAGGACAGCCAGGGCTACACAGAGAAACCCTGTCTCGAAACCTCCCTGTCCACCCCCACCCCACCCCCCACCCCAAAAAAGAGATTTATTGGGAGGGGATAATCTCGGAGGGAGGCTGCCTCTGCTCAGGAGTGAAGTTACAGGGAAGTGAGCAGAAAACAAGGTTTATATAGGGATTATGGGGGAGGGTGGGGCTTTCTAGGGTGGAGACTGGTGGGATTTCAATTCCTGATCTTGGACTTGGTAAGGTTTCCTGTTCAGAGATTGGTGGACTTCTTTTTCTTGGCCCTGATTTGGGCTCTTTTACCCTACAGGATGATCAGGAATTTAAGGACAGACTCAACTACACAGCGAGTTTGGGGCCACCCTGAGCTATATAAAGACCTTATCTTTAAAAAAAAATCCAGAATAATGTATGACTGTCCTATTCTCTGATGCTTGCTTGGCATTCCTTTCTTTCCCCTCCCTTCTCCCTTGTCTCAGCCTTCCGGTGTGTGCCTACTGGCATAAGGAGCTTTAATTTGAAGTTCCCTAGCGATTTACTCACGTGCACACCTTTGCACACGCGTGTTCGTTCACTGCAAATACCCTTTTTGAGAGGTGCAGTTCTTGATCTTTATGAAAACCCTGCCAGCCCCAGCTCCTCCACACTCCTCAAAAGTCACGTTATCTTGCTGACTTGAGCCAGCAGTTACTGCAAGCCTGGCCTTCCGCCTCCCAAACCTAGCCGTGTTGTCTGCTTGACAAGACACCAGCGGGGTAGCAGACCTTTATGATACCAAAGCGCCAAACCCGCACCGGAGTCCTTTTGAAGACGAAGGGGAACACATGGGCTGTGAAGGGGCTCACCAGCTCCTTCCACGGAACCCGCTCTGCGCCCTCCTGGGGGAGTAGAGGCGCGAGGGGGTTCCGTATCTCTTAAAGCAGCAATGTCAACTCCCTCTTAAGGGAGGCACGGAGGATGGCGGGGCCCAGGACGTGAAGCCTCAGGGCGCTGACACGTTCGGGGACCCCAGACTACGCCTGATCGGTTGGTGGCCAGGTGAGGAGCAGGACGCAGGCGACAGGCCGCCCTGGAAGGGACCCTTGCTTTCGCCGTAAGTGGAGCGTGCAGGGTGGACGGAGCGAGCAAGCGAGCGCCGGGCACGTTTTCCTCCGTCAACGGACCCTTCCGAACGGAAAGCGGGCTGGCGACGGCGCGGGGCTAACGGCTGCGACGGTGGCGGTGGCGGCGGTGCTGTCACTCCGGCGCGGCGCCCGGAGCAGAGCCGGGCTGCGAAGCGGGCGGTTGGGCGGAGCTCGGCACCGGGCAGCTGCGGGGATGGTGGGTGAGAGGCGGGAAGCCGAGGTGGGTGGAGGGTGGTTCGGAATCGCCCCTGTTGGTGTTCACTGAGCATCCTAACAGGAACCCAGGGCCCTCGGCCAAGCACATGGCCAAAAGACCCGCCCTCCCGGACCTCACATCCTAGACAAATGAGTAGATGGTAGCCGGGGAAGTCTTTGTAAGTGAGGACGGAAACTATCGACTCGGTCAAGCCAGGAAGGAGCTACACCACTGAGCTACATCCCCTCCCTTGTTACTTTTTGAGACAGGGGCTCTCTCCGGCCTTGAACTACCCCGGGTAACTCCGACTGGACTGGAACTGTAGATCCTCTTACATAAGCCTCCAGAGCACCTAAAATTACAGGCCTGTACATCTTCTCAAGGGAAATGTAACGGGTGAAGGAATCAGGACAGAACTGTGTGTTCTGCCAAGTGCGGGGTAGAGAAAGTGGTTTGTCTGAGAGGAACTACTGAGAGTGAACCCAGAGTGAATCCAAACAGAGGGAACTGGTCCGCGGAGAGGAAGGAATTGTGTTAGCCATGAAAGATGTCTGCTAGGGTCTTAAGCCAGAGGGATATTTTTTTTCTTAGCAAATTTGTGGGTAATTCAGTAAGTGACTTACTCCCTAAGTGTTTGAGAAAGGATGAAAGGCTACTGGGCAAAATGGTCTTAGTTTCTCCCGGTTTAATACATAAGCATAAAGAGCTATTCTGTGAGTTAATCACTTTAGTTTTTTTTTTTTTTTTTTTTTTTTTTTCACGACTACTGGGGACTGACCACATGCTAGGTTAGTGTTCCCCTGCTCAGCTATATTACCCACCCCCACCCGTGTGTGTGTGTGTGTGTGTGTGTGTGTGTGTGTGTGTGTGTGTGTGTGTGTGGTCTCCCTGTAATTTGTAGGATTTGTTGGGTTCCAGAGATCGAATTCAGGTTGTTAGGCTTAGCAGCAAGCAACCTCACCCGCTGAACTATCTTGCCAGTGCCAGAACCTCACTTTTTTTTTTAAAAAAAGATTTATTGTATGTAAGTACACTGTAGCTGTCTTCAGACACCAGAAGAAGGAATCAGGTTTTGTTATAGATGGTTGTGAGCCACCATGTGGTTGCTGGGATTTGAACACAGGACCTCCGGAAGAGCAGTCAGTGCTCTTAACCACTGAGCCATCTCTCCAGCCCCAGAACCTCACTTTTAAAGAAAAACATATTTATTTGAAGTGGAAGGGCCCCGTGGAGCTGTTCTGTGTTTATTTTGTTTTTCCAAAATAAGAGTGACACAGAAGGTAAGAGGGAGTTCTCAGGAGAAAGAGATGAGGAAGGGATCAAAAGACTAGAAAAGGCAAAGAGATCTTTGTCACAGACTGGCAGCCTATGCCCTCAGTCCCAGGACCTGGGAAGCTGAAGCCAGACAGGTTGTTTAACTAGCCATGCACACTGGTTCAGCAAAGGAAGGAAGAAGAAGAAGTATGAGAGGGTAAGATGGTGTGGCCAAAGTCTCCAACCAAGATAGTATATATTTTTAAAGATTTATTTATTATTTATTTTTTTAATTTTTAAAAAAGATTTATTTATTATATGTAAGTACACTGTAGCTGTCTTCAGACACTCCAGAAGAGGGCATCAGATCTCATTACAGATGGTTGTGAGCCACCATGTGGTTGCTGAAATTTGAACTCAGGACCTTCAAAAGAGTAGTCAGTGTTCTTACCCGCTGAGCCATCTCTCCAGCCTACTCTTTCTTTCTTTCTTTCTTTCTTTCTTTCTTTCTTTCTTTCTTTCTTTCTTTCTTTCTTTCATGCATAGAAGTGCACCACTATTACTCTCTTCAGATGCACCAGAGAGCATTACGGATGGTTGTGAGCCACCATGTGGTTGCTGGGACTTGAACTCAGGACCTCTGGAGGAGCAGTTGGTGCCCTTAACCACTGAGCCATCTCTCCAGCCCCCCAAGCTAGTATTTTTACTTACTTCATCTCAGCTAGCCTTCAAGGCAACCTGTCCATGTCAGGAGAAGGAGGGTAGAGAAAGCAGACATGGTGATGTTGACAGCCCCCTAAGCAGAACCATGATGTCTGACTGTTGCTACTCACTGAAATGGTCTGAACGAGGGTGAGAGTGAAAAGAGGCAGATGCTTTCCAATGTCCTGTTTTGTCATTTTAGATACAGAGTCTCACTGTGTAGTCCTGGCTGTCCTGAAATTCTCTATGTAGACCTGGCTGACCTCGAACTCACCCTTCTCAGTGGCAGGATTAAAGGAGTGTGACACTGGCTATTTCAGATACTTTAAACCTGTTGTTGTTCATAGTTAAATTTATTTGCAATCGTTGAAAACTAGAAGCAACACAAATGTTCATCAACAAAAAGTGAATGGAGGGGGCTGGAAAGATGGCTCAGCGGTTAAGAGCACTGACTTGTTCTTCCAGAGGTCCTGAGTTCAAATCCCAACAACCACATGGTGGCTCACAACCATCCTTAACGATATCTGACTCCCTCTTCTAGAATGTCTGAAGACAGCTACAGTGTACTTACATATAATAAATAAATCTTTTAAAAAAAGTGAATGGATAAATAACATATTACAGCCATGTGGTAGAATACTATAGGATTATTCTATACTGTAGAGGCATCTATACAAGAAAAGAGGCTATTGAAGCAGAGCTGGGTTTGTTTGATTTTTAAAAGATTTCAATATAACTTTTAAGCAGTAGGGTTAAGAGAAAAAAAGATGCACTTAAGAGTGAGTATGGGCTTCTCAAGGGAGAGATGCCAATCACAGACTATTGGTCGTATCAAAGCATAGCCAAATCTCTAAGTATTCTGAGGTCTTCAGTTGTAACTCTTCAAATACTGTAATTCTTACATGATGAATAAGCTGTATTAAATTACAGAATTTGTGATGGTAGAGAGACGGCTCAGTGGTTGGAGCACTGGCTGCTCTTGCAGAGGACCTAAGTTCAGTTCCCAGCACCCCATGGTGGCTCACAACCATCCATGGTAATTCCGGTTCTGGATCTGACACCTTTGCACTTTCTTGTGACCTCCCTGGGCACTGAGCATCTATACCGTAAACATGCATACATAAAGGCAAGACTCTAATCTACATAAAAAGTAACATAAACCATAAAAAAAAGAAGAAAATGGCAGAATTGGTGCCAGCAAGGTCACCTAGCTCACTTCCTGTCCATTTTGCAGATGGAGAAACTGCCAGTTGGTGACATGTAATGGCTCAAAATCTAGAGGTTTTTTTTGTTTTGTTTTTTTTGTTTGTTTGTTTTTTTTAGCATATTTAACCATCTTTTTCTTTCCTTCATCCAGTACCCTTCACTTGTTAGCCCCTCCACAATCTCTGGCGATTGAACAAGGTTCCCAGAAATTTTTTTTTTTTTTAAGATTTATTTATTTTATGTATGAGTACACTGTAGCTGTCTTCAGACACACCAGAAGAGGGCGCCAGATCCCATTACAGATGGTTGTGAGCCACCATGTAGTTGCTGGGAATTGAACCTCTGGAAGAACAGGCAGTGTTCTTACCCACAGAGCCATCTCTCCAGCCCAAGTTATTCTAATGTATCATTAGAATGTATGAAAACTCACCTCCGGTGTCACAGTGCCCATTTGTCTAGGAGATAACTCACGAGCTCTTCTTTCAGGAAACTTAATTAGATAGAATGAATAACTAAATAACTAATGACCAATTGCAATTTACAGGAAGCTGTGCCTTGAAGAGAAATTTGAAGAAGGATCAAGTCTTGCTACAATAGAGAGATGGAGAGCAGCAAACATAATGTGAGTATTAAGATTAATGTCAGACTGGTATCAAATTGTTGTGCTACTGTTGATAATCTCCATATTTACCACCTTCGTGAACGCCTTTTGTCTTGATAATTAAAAACATATAAATGATGACAGGAGAGCCCATCACTGCTTCAGTCAACAGGCTTAACATGTTCCCACATTTTTTTTGAGATTTTGGGGGTCAAGGTCTCTCTATGTAGCCATGGCTAGCCTAGAACTTCCCTATATAGACCAGGCTGGCCTCCAACCCACAACTGCCTCTGCCTCTCAGATGCTGGGATTAACGGTGTATGCCAGCATCTCCAGCCTTTCTTCCTTCCTTCCTTCCTTTCTTTCTTTCTTTCTTTCTTTCTTTCTTTCTTTCTGTCTGTCTGTCTGTCTGTCTATCTAAGGCAGAGTCTTGGGTGTCCAAGATACGCCCCAAAGTTTCTATGCAGTCAAGATTGACCTTGAACTTTTTCTGGTCCTCCAGCCTCCACATCCAGGCCTAGGCCACTAGGCCTGCTTATAGGAAGGAGTGCTAGCAGCTGAACACAGGGCTTCTTAATACTGGGCAATCACCCCACCATTACATTTGCCATTCACAGTGTTTTTACTTTTAAAAATTACATTATTGTGTGTGTTCGTGTGTGTACACACCCATGTTTGGGTACCAAGGTGCCTGGGCAGAGGCTGGAGGAGGAGTCATCTGGTGTAGTGGCAGGTCCCTCTACCTTCTGAGCCACTTTGCTGGCCCACTTCGTAGTTTCAGTGTGCGTTATTCAAAGTAACAAGAATGATAAAATACTCGAGCTCAGCACTGTAACAGCATCTGTAACTCTTGTTAAGGGTTGCACACTGTGTTTATGAGGAAATCTTGAACAGAACCATGGTGCCATAGATATGAAAAGCAGTGGAGAATCTATGAATTATGAATGCGTACAACCACCACCATTCTTTCAGGAGCCTCTCTGGTGTGCAACTTAGGCATGTTACTTGCAAAGCACCGTGATAAAATGTCCACGGAAGGTAATACGTGAGGCTCAGCCTTTTGGAATGGGTTAGGGGAGGGCAGACACCCTCTGATGGTTGGTGCATGTTACCTAAAGGCAGGGAACACATGGTTATTTCTGGGAAGGACTTTGCATAAAGCTGTTCTCTGGGAATTTGCTGGTATGTTTGTTTGTTTGTTTGTTTGTAGACAGGGTTTTCTCCTTAGCCCTGGCTGTCCTGGAGTTCACTCTGTAAACCAGGCTGGCCTCAAACTCGCAGAGATCCCCATGCCTCTGCCTCCTGAGTGCTGGCATTGAAGCCTTGTGGCACTCTACTGAGCATTTTTTTCCCCTTGTATCTTGTTTTGACTTTAATGGTTGGCCTTAGAGAAACATTGTCTCCTTTGGCGTGCTTTTCAAACTGAGAAAATCAGTCAGCCATTCTTTTTGTATCATTGCTAGCATATACTATTTGTAATATATGTATTTCCATAGGTGTATGTACTGTTCTTAAATCATTTGGTAATATTCCCTCCTCCCCTTATCCTTTGTCTTTCTCTGTCCCTCCAAGTCTCCCTTTTATTTTTATATCATTTTTTATATCATATTTTGGTTCTTCACACATTTGCATGTTGTCCTTGCATAGGGGCCAATCTCAGTCACATAAGTACATAAACTACAGAAGTGAGATAAGTGATCTTTTTTTTCCTACTATGCCTCTATTAAATATATTGTATGACTTTTCTTAGGTAGACATGGACACCTATTTATTCACCCCAGGTAGGGTACTGATGACAGACCAAAGAATTGATTCAATCTGATCCAACTGTAACTTAACCAGAATATGGATAGGGAATGACTTATCTGCCTACGGGTGACTCAAAGGCAGCAGCTTCGTCATCAAAAGAAGCTCATAGGGGTGGGTGAGATTCATCGTTGGAGTTCCCTCCACAACTTGCAGGCAGGTCCCTCACTCAGCTCACCACCCTCTACCCTCACCCCAACCCCTGCCAGCAGTTGCTTAACCTACCTCAGGGAGCTTCCTTGGCCTCCTCTTGGCAAGCTTGCAGCCCCCTCTCTCCTTCCAGAAAGGAATGCCTCAAGCTGGAAGAAACAGCTGCGCTGCACAGAGCCAGGGGAATTTACCCTACAGCGAGTGCTCCTGGATGATCAGACAGGGCTCACTTACAGGATTTGAGAGGCAGAAACTAAATCTAGTCACAGAAACTGAGAAGCCAAGGGCTGGAGGAAAAATCAGTGCCTGGAATTTATGATACAAACAGTACATCAATTCCCCTGGCGAGAGAAACCGGGTTTGTCTGTGCCAGTGAGATCCAGAAGAGCTGGCAGGGCACAGGGTGATGATTAAGTCTGGGTTCTACAGCAAGTTGGCATTGGTGCCAGGGGGAGGAGTGCTTTGTTTACTGGTCAGGCAGTGCCACAGAAAAGAGTGGGTGTTCAATGACCACTAGCTGTACTAGGGCAGACAGGCCAGGAAGGCAGTGCCATGAACTTTCCGAATGAGTTCCCTTTTTAACGTGTTTGTTTTCTTCACCAACCAAAAGCATGGCTGCTCTGGACCCTGCCCACCCCAACTCCCCACCCAGCTCTCCCTACTGCAGATCATGGGCATGGCTCAACCTCACCCTGTTTATTGAATAGCTGAGCCTTACTATTTGAGACAAGGGGTTACTCTGTTTTCCATTTCAAAAATTGTAGGTTACCATGGGTAACAAGCAAGTCCAAGGCTAGCTTATGCTACCTGGTCTCAGAAAGATAAAGAAAGCATATGCTACGCTTTCTTATTTGTAGGCTTCTTGACTATACCACCCTTATTATATAAGGGTATCATACATCATTTATGTTTGTTTATGACAGGATATTATATAGCTCAGGTTGGCCTCAAATTTCTATCTTCCTGCCTCAGTCCACAATGTTGAGATGACTAGTATGTGCCACCGTGTCCTCCCAATTCTTGGGGGGGTTTTGTTTTTGTTTTTCAGCCTCTTCTTTTTTTAAGATTGATTGATTGATTTCATGTATGTGAGTACACTGTCACTGTCTTCAGACACACCAGAGGAGGACACCAGCTCCCCAATACAGATGTTTGTGTCTTCAGACACACCAGAAGAGGACACCTGCTCCCCATTACAGATGTTTGTGAGCC
The DNA here is from genome assembly GCF_000001635.26 of Mus musculus. NCBI lineage: Eukaryota > Metazoa > Chordata > Mammalia > Rodentia > Muridae > Mus > Mus musculus. Next base: position 122,794,654 of record NC_000072.6, on the reverse strand, counting down.
ACCATGTGGTTGCTGGAAATTGAACTCAGGACCTCTGGAAGAGCGGTCAGTGCTCTTAACAGCTGAGCCATCTCTCCAGCCCCTAATTCTTGTTTTATTCTAAAGGAAGTACATATCTATTAAGTTTATAGCAATATAGATGTAAACAAAAAAAGTCCTCTAAAATTTGGTAAAAATTAAGTTTTATTGGTGATATTGCTAGTAATTAAAAACAGGTTTAGTAACAGGCATCTTTATCAGATGAGCTGTAGTGAGTATTTAGGAATTTTGGTGTCTTTGAAAAACACAGAAATAGGGGCTGGAGAGATGGTGCAGAGGTTAAGAGTACGACTCTTCCAGAGGTCCTGAGTTCAATTCCCAGCGAACACATGGTGGCTCACAACCATCTGTAATGAGATCTAGTGCCCTCTTCTGGTACACCAGTATACATGCAGGGAGAACACTGTATTTGTAAATAAATACATTTTTTTTAAAAAAGAAAAGAAGGGAGGGATGGAGGGAGGGAGGGAGGAGGAAGGAAGGAAGGAAGGAAGGAAGGAAGGAAGGAAGGAAGGAAGGAAGGAAGGAAGGGAGAGAAATATTATGAGTATGTATTCACTTTGATCCCAGGTATGGGACATGGGGCTGCTTCAGGTTGTTCACAGCGGCTGAATGTGATTTGCCCAGTCCTCTAGCAGGGGTGTGATTTTGCCAGAGGCAAACACTTTCTTCAGTTATGTGACATTTGGAATTCTCGGGACTTTTCAGAAGGTATATAGATGCTAGGACCCAAAGACAGTGGGGAGTTGGTTGTTGAGTTGGTAGTTAGGGTGGGTTATTGATTGGTGGTTAGTTGCTGTTTGTTGTTGTTGATTGAGGTTTATTACATAGTGGTGCACAAAGAGGAAACAATAAAAAAATTAGATATCCTGACAGTGAAGATCAAACTTGCCCCAAGAAACTCAACAGTCCTAATCAGCAGGAAATAATCTAATAATAAAGTCACCCCCTTTCCTTTCTCTCCTTTTTTTTTTTCTCTTCTATCTAAAGTTAGGGGTTGAAAGGGTGGAGAAGGGTGAAAGAAAGAAGAACCCACAGAGTAGCTAATGCTGGTGACACGGTTATCTCACTTGCCCTGGTTTTACTTTTGACAAGACCATTTTAACAATGCCCAATACTAGTTGAAATCATGTCCAATATCATCCTAGCATAAAGGGCAAAAACTCAAGAGTTCAAGATGAATCAAGAGAAAAGGGAGGGACTATGTCCCGGCGGGAGCGGGCAGAGTCGGTGAATGTATGTCCGTTGCTCCGGATATGGCTTCGGCGGGGGGGGGGGGGGGGGGGGGGGCGGCACCGCTAGTGGCAAGTCAACAGTGTGTGAGAAGATCATGGAGCTGCTGGGACAGAACGAAGTGGACCGCCGGCAGCGCAAGTTGGTCATCCTGAGCCAGGATTGCTTCTACAAGGTTCTGACGGCCGAGCAGAAGGCCAAGGCTTTGAAGGGACAGTACAATTTTGACCACCCAGATGCTTTTGATAATGATCTGATGCACAAGACCCTGAAAAACATTGTTGAAGGCAAAACTGTCGAGGTCCCTACCTATGATTTTGTGACCCACTCAAGGTTACCAGAGACCACTGTGGTCTACCCAGCTGATGTGGTTCTGTTCGAGGGCATCTTGGTATTCTACACCCGGGAGATCCGGGACATGTTCCACCTGCGCCTCTTTGTGGACACAGACTCTGATGTTAGGCTGTCTCGAAGAGTTCTCCGGGATGTGCAACGAGGAAGGGACCTGGAACAGATCCTGACTCAGTATACCGCCTTTGTGAAACCAGCCTTTGAGGAGTTCTGCCTGCCGACTAAGAAGTACGCTGACGTGATCATCCCTCGAGGAGTTGATAATATGGTGGCCATCAACCTGATCGTGCAACACATCCAGGACATCCTCAACGGGGACCTGTGCAAGCAGCACCGAGGCGGGCCCAACGGGCGCAACCACAAGAGGACCTTCCCCGAGCCAGGAGATCACCCTGGGGTGTTGGCCACTGGCAAGCGCTCACACCTGGAGTCTAGCAGCAGACCCCATTGAGGACCAGCATATGTAGGTTCCCCACAGACCCAGGATTAAGGGCCTGGGGATGACCACTGGCTCCTAAAAGCACAGTCAGGGATCCCTCTCAGTGAGTGGGACCTAGGGTGGCATCAGGACCAAAGCCTTCCTTGCACGGAGAGCAGACTCATGCTGACAGAGCATTCTGGGGTCCTCCCATTCCTCTCATTGGAAGAGGCCACAGGTCTCTGGGTCACTGTCCCAAACAGCATAGTAAGCCCATGGTACCAGCTTCCCCAGGGGATGCGGGACACAAATCATGGTGCAACAGGAAACAGCCCGGGCACTGGCTGGTCTGGTGTTGACAGTGAGCCCAAGGGAAGTGCTTCCCCGTATGGTGTGGCTTGTGTCCATGTTGCAGAAGTAAAGTTTGCAGAGATGTTAGATCCCTTGTTTGTTTTGTGGCAGGCTGTTTGTGAGCTCTGAACCTAGTTTTACAACCTACTACTGGGCTATGGTCCAGTTTAAGGAGCCTGAGGCAGGGACCCTAAGGACTACCCACATGACTCTATCTGGGGGCCTGGATCTTGGGTAGATGGGAGTGGGCCATCAGGTCTCTTGTGGCTGAAACATTGTCTCCCAATTCTGCAGGCAGCCTTGAACCAGGGGGCTGCCTGTGTACAAGTCACTTGGGTACAGTTCATGGCTAGCATGCCAGGCAGGCTCTCTCCAGCCAGGGAGCACTTCAGTGCAGAGGCAGGTGACCATGGCTGCCTAAAGCCAGCTAGTCTCCTGCACACCCAGCTCAAGCTCCTGGCTTCACAAACGCTCCCTTCTGTGTTGTCAAGTTTGTCGTCCCTCCCCATGGGACGGCTGTTTTTGGAAGTGCCCTTTGCTGTCGCCACAAGCCATGGCACGGGACGTCTCGTTTTATGTTCAATACAACTGTGGATCACAGCAGCTGAACTGTGATGAGCTCGGGGCTGCCTTCTGCTAGTGCTGGGCTGGTTTTGTTGAACTGAAACACCCCTCTTTGGAGGGAGAATCAATAAATAACATAAAACATTAAAAAAAAGAGAGAGAAAAGGGAGGGAAAAAACCTGAAATCCACCAATTGGATTTTGGTTCATAAAGAAATTTTTTAAAGATTTTATTTATTTATTATATGTAAGTACACTGTAGCAGTCTTCAGATCTCATTACAGGTGGTTGTGAGCCACCATGTGGTTGCTGGAATTTGAACTCAGGACCTCCAGAAGAGCAGTCAGTGTTCTTAACTGCTGAGCCCTCTCACCAGTTCCCTCTATCTTAAAGATTTTACTTATTTATTATATGTAATCATAAAGAAATATTAATTTAGAAAAATTAAAAATAAAAAGGTTCAAAAATTCTTGCTCTCAATCCTCTATAATTCCTTATAATTTATATATATATAACTTATATGTCGGTCAACAGCATGAAGGTAGAGTCACTCAGAAACGTCGCTTGCATAAATCATGTATGCATAAATCAGACCCACTATTTGGTTTTGGGTTAATATTCACTCATATTTTGTGAATTTAATTGTGTGCATAGGCGCCTGTGCCATGGCACATTAGTGGAGGCCTGAGGACAGCTATGGAAATCTGTTCTCTCCTACCCCGGGCTCCCAGGGATGGAGCTCAGCTGGCACGCAGCACAGCAAGCAAGTGCTTTAACCCAGGGAGCCATCTCATGGGCCTGCTCTTCCCAGTGAGCCATCTCATGGGCCTGCTCTTCCCAGTGAGCCATCTCATGGGCCTGCTCTTCCCAGTGAGCCATCTCATGGGCCTGCTCTTCCCAGTGAGCCATCTCATGGGCCTGCTCTTCCCAGTGAGCCATCTCATGGGCCTGCTCTTCCCAGTGAGCCATCTCATGGGCCTGCTCTTCCCAGTGAGCCATCTCATGGGCCTGCTCTTCCCAGGGAGCCATCTCATGGGCCTGCTCTTCCCAGGGAGCCATCTCATGGGCCTGCTCTTCCCAGTGAGCCATCTCATGGGCCTGCTCTTCCCAGTGAGCCATCTCATGGGCCTGCTCTTCCCAGTGACCCATCTCATGGGCCTGCTCTTCCCAGTGAGCCATCTCATGGGCCTGCTCTTCCCAGTGAGCCATCTCATGGGCCTGCTCTTCCCAGTGAGCCATCTCATGGGCCTGCTCTTCCCAGGGAGCCATCTCATGGGCCTGCTCTTCCCAGTGAGCCATCTCATGGGCCTGCTCTTCCCTTATTGCTTTATTTTGTTTGAAGGTAAGGTTTCATGCATCTCATACTGTCCTCAAACTCTACAAATAGCTGAGATGACTTTGAACTTCTGATCCTTCTGCCTCTACCTCTCCCCAGTGCTGGAATCACATCTGTAATTGTATGGCGTGTTAGCTGCATCTCAGTGGAGCCATGTTTTATCTAAGATTCATTTTATGTAGGTGTATGTGTACATATCCATATATGTCGTGTGTATACAGGTCCCCTCAGAGTCCAGAAGAGATCACTGGATGCCCTGGAGAATCCATTTCTGCCCACATTCTTCCTGAAGAGGTTTTTTTTTTTTTCCCCAACCGGACACAGTATCAGAATGAGCAAACTCCGTCCCCTTCTTTCATCCCATTTTCTATATTGTTATTTTGACTTCATTTCCTTCTTAGGCGTTCTCATGTCCTGCACATGTGAGGCCCTGTGTCAGACCCAAAGTCTAAGGAGGACTAGGATTGGCTCAGTAGTAAATGCTTGCTTGGCATATGTGAGGCCCTGGGCTAAAGAAACAGACACCAAGCAAGGAGGTGACTGTGCTGAGCCGAGGAGGAGAGCTATGGGAAATGGAAGGACCCTGAGCCAGATGACAGAGGGCCTGCAGCCCACCAAGATGATAACATAGCTAACTAAAGTTTCGATCTAATATGATAGTCCATGGAGGAGTGTTGACAATGGGAAAAATGAGGTCACATGCATGTTTCTAAGGGGTCACTCTGGCTGTTGTCTAGAGATTAGATCATGTGAAGGCAAACAAGGAGACAGAGAAGAGTTCTATTCTAGGAACCACGGGTTATCGTGAAAGTGACTTGTGCCAGAGTGACTGGACTATCGGAAGTGGTAAGATCCCACAGGAATGGGCGTGGTGGTACACGCCTTTAATCCTGGGAGGCAGAGGCAGGTGGATTTCTGAGTTCAAGGCCAGCCTGGTCTACAAAGTGAGTTCCAGGACAGCCTGGGCTATACAGAGAAACCCTGTCTCGAAAAACAAAAAACAAAAACAAACAAACAAACAAACAAACGCTACACATTTCTAGTTCTGGGGCTGGCGAGATGGCTCAGTGGTTAAGAGCGCCGACTGCTCTTCCGAAGGTCCCGAGTTCAAATCCCAGCAACCACATGGTGGCTCGCAACCATCCGTAACGAAATCTGATGCCCTCTTCTGGAGTATCTGAGGGCAGCTACCGTGTACTTACATTAAATAAATAAATAAATGTTTTTTTAAAAAAAAAGAGGCTAATGAACTGTCCAGAGGTGCAAAGGTTATCCAGAAGATAGACTGATTCCTCTATTGGGGGCAACCATCCCTAGTGGGAAAATTGGAGAAAGGACCAGATAGAGTACAACAGGGCAGGGTCCCAGAGCACTTTCCCATCTGACTCCTGATAGACACCCAGGCCAACAACCCAAGTGTAAGGCCCAAATCTGAGATCCCTATTGGGAACTCCAGGGAGCTGGGACAGAAGAGAAAGGTTTGAGTACTGAGTTTTGAGGACTGCTAGTATTTAGCAATGCTGAGAAACCACAGTAAGACGGTGTAGAAACCTAGGGTGATGGCTCTAAAGCCAAGTGAACCCGGACGCAACGCCTGCGATCTCAGTACACAGGAGGCAGAGGCAGAAGGATCACCATGCATTTGAAGCCAGCCTGGGGTGCAGAGTAAGTTCCAGGTTATCTTGGGCTACTATGACACCTTGTCCCCACACCCCAAAATAAAATCCAAGCAGAGAAATTAAAAGGCCTTCCTGGCTTCCTGGTAGGTTAAATGTGTGTGTGGAGCTAAGGAAGGCTGGGAAGATGTAGCTTAAAAACTAATCAGAGCTGAGCGTGGTGGCACTTGCCTTCCTTCATCCCAGCACTCAGGAGGCAGAGATGTGCAGATTTCTTTGAGTTCAAGGACAGCCTGGTCTACAGAGCGATTTCCAGGACAGCCAAGGAAGGCTACACAGAGAAACCCTGTCTCAAACAAACAACAATAAACAAACAAATCAGAGAGCGGGACGTGTAACCCAGGTGATAGTCCTATCTTTTATTTCCAGCACCACAGAAACCAACGGTGGTAGTGAGTGGCCAAACCTACTCCATCTTGGAACGAGCCTCCATTGTAATACAGGGGAAAAAAGCCTGAGATCTTGGCCCTTAGCTGCACCCACGTACCAGGAAGGACCCCGAAGCTTGTCCTTGGCCGGAGTTACTCCCTAGCTACTTCCTAGCAGCAATTAATCAAAAATTAGTCTGATTGTTTCAGATGTGCTTACAGACAGGTTTGTGATTGTATACGGTCTTGCTTCAGAGCACCCACCTGTCGGTTTACAATAGTTGTGCAGTTAGATGATTGCCAAGCTAGGCCCTCATTTACTTCCATCTTCTGTAAAATCTTGTCTCGGTGAGAGTTTGGAGCTGCCTCACCAAAAACCATCCTGTGGGCCAGTGGTGAGTAAGTCCAAACTTGAGTTGGTAATATAGAGACCTTAATGTGATTATATCGGAAATAGCACCTTGGTGGTCTTTTGGGGTTCACAAATGCTTTGTGGCGCAACAGTAGCACACCAGTAATCCCAGCACTTGGAAAGGTGGAGGCAGAAAGATCCGAAGTTCAAGGTCATCCTTAGCTATACAGCAAATATGAGGCTAGCCTGGGCTACTTCAGACCCTGTCACAAAACAAAGCAAAACACAGCTAAGCAGAGAAATGTGTTGTGAGTGGCCATGATTGGGTCTGTTAACCATGATTGGGTCTGTTAAGGTGGAGTGTGTTGGTGACCCTGTCAAGATGGAGTGTGTCGGTGACCGTGACAGAGGCTGACTGAGGGAAATGGAGCCGTTCTTCAAAGCCTTGGTGGTGGAGCAATTGTCCAGCTCCTGGAAAGCTTAAGCTCCATTCCTGGCACTGAAAACTAATTAGACAAATAAAAAGGAACAGAGAGAGGGTCAGAGGAGAAGGAGAATTCTTGCTTTGATCCTCAGGAAGGAACTGTGTATTTTAGGGATTTTTTGTTGTTGTTTTTGTTTTTGGGGGGGGTTTGTTGTTGTTGTTTTCAAGACAGAGTTTCTCTGTGTAGCCCTGGCTGTCTTGGAACTCACTCTATAGACCAGGCTGGCCTCGAACTCTGAAATCCACCTGCCTCTGCCTCCCGAGTGCTGGGATTAAAGGCGTGTGCCACCACACCCGGCTTAGGGATTCTTTAATGCGTCATAACGCTCAGCACCCCACTTGATCTCACAGGCTGTACAATCCCTGTCCAGCTCTCACTACCACACAAATGTCCACTCTCCTGAGTTCCGTAGCTCTCAAATGAGACGGACTTAGAATATGAGGACTTAGAATATGAACTCATTAGAAAAGTAACTTTGTATTCCAGAAAGGAGTCACTTTCCAGACAGGATTGTTGGGTGAAAAAATAAGAAAGAGGTCCGGCTATCTAGAAAAGGCGTGGCTTAGCTGGAGTAGCTGACCCTGTATCTGTTTGACAAGAAACTGAGAGTGTACATAGAACAGGAATTAGATTTATTACTGAAGATAGATCATTTCTTTTGCTTCTATTTTATTATTTTCAATAAAATAATAGGTTAGTTTAGTCAAAAGGAAAAAGAGATCTTGGAGATTTAGCAGAGAGAAAAAAGAGTGGGAGATCTGGGGATGTATGCTAAGCCCTTGCTTAGCACGGACGAGTCTCTAGATTCAGTCCCCAGTGAAAGGAAGAAATTAAAGAATTCTGGTAGGTAAAAATAAAATAAAATCTTGTTAAGATAAGATAATTGCAGGCAGAGAAAATACTGGTTTGAAGAAAGAGCGCTCCTATTCTGCCCACGACCAGTGCGTTGGTGTATCTGCCTCCAGGGTCTGTTGCTAGGATGCCAACCTATTTTGACAGTTGGCACCAGGTGGCAGTGTAGATCCCTGTAGTTCCAAGTTCTTACTGCTTTTTTAGCCAGGCATTCAACTAAGAGAGGTGAGGCAGGTGCCTTGTGAACTGTTTTTAATTAGGCCTAGAAGACAAACCCTGGGAAGCCGAGAAGCCATTTGAGGCTATTTAGGGAACGGATGATAAAAGGAATGGAAGGAGAGATAGTGGCCTGGGAGCGGAGGAAGGAGGGTTATGGGAAGGGCGTGGGCTTTAACATTAGAAAGCGGAGGTCTTTGGCCTCTGACACTTGTGTGTTGAGTTGGGGGCTTAAAGACAAGGAAACCAGAGGTGGTGGGTCACTGAAAATTAGGTTCACCTGATTGACTTCAACATAGACCAGACCAGAGGCGGGAAGGAGAAGGATCTCAGAGCGCAGGCGCCTCTGAGGTCAGGTGCCCATGACAAAATCACTAAGGGAGGATCTCTTGGATGGTTCTGCTGACTCGGTGGCTTGCAGATGAGGGCCAGCAAACGACTCAGTAGGAGGTTCACCCTTCCGAGATTGTTAAACACAATATCTCTCAGAGCGGAGCCAGGGGTTGAGGCTGAGCTCACACCACACATGCAGGATTTAGCCACTCCTTTGTCATTGCAAAGTATCTGAGAAAACTTAAGCAGGGAGGGATTTCTTCTCTCACAGTTCCAGGATTTCAGTCCATTATCACTTGGTTCCATTGTCTGGAGGCCAAGGCTCGATGAGGTGGCTAGCCGGAAGCCTAAGGTGGCGAGAGGCAGCTCCTCTCATGGTAGAGTGGTGCAGAGAGAAGACAGATCCAGGGATTAGATATTCTTCTAAGGAATGCCTGCGGCTGGGCCCCACCCCACGTGATCCATATCACTATCGAGCTATGAATCCACTGAGCTGTGGATTAGTCAGGTCCTGCATGGTTCTTCCCAGAAGGCCTTTTAACTCTCAACCAAACCTTTTACCACGTGAGCCTTGGGTGTGGGGAGGAAGAGGGGGGAGGCACTTCATATCCAAACCGCAACAGATGCTTAAATAAATTGTTTGGATGCATTATGTGTGTTTAGAAAAAAAAAGCTAAAAAGGAGGCCCCAAATGGAAAGAAAGCGAGAGACTTGCAGGTTGCAGTGCAGATGGGGAGCACCTACTGGGCGTTACTGAAGACAAAGGAGGAAGAGGCGATCTTTGAGATGGGAGACTTCTGCTCTCAGTTCTCTTAGTTTTCTAGAACTGCTACCACCACCACCTGCCACCACACACACACACACACACACACACACACACACACACACACACACACACATTTTAAACTTAGCATCTGTTTCCTTTATGTTTAAATGTATGGATATTTTGACTGTGTGGATGTCTCTGTACCACATCCATGCATGTTGCCCCCAAGGCCAGAAGGGGGTGCAGTGCCTTCATGCAAAGTAGGAAAAGGTGCTTCTCTGAGTAGTTGGGGGCGGGGTGGTCTAGGAAGACCTCTTGTGCAAAGAAGCTTCAAAGCCTAGGATTAAAACTTTCCAAACTAAACTGTTATACTTAAAAGCCATTGTAGAGGATTTAGAGATTTAAAACCTTGGAATAAGTTGGGCAGTGGTGGCGCACGCCTTTAATCCCTGCTCTTGGGAGGCAGAGGCAGGCCGGTTTCTGAGTTCCAGGCCAGCTTGGTCTACAGAGTGAGTTCCAGGACAGCCAGGGCTACACAGAGAAACCCTGTCTTGAAAAAGAAAAAAAAACAAAACAAAAAAACAAAAAACCAACCTGAACTAGAGATGGTACATTCCAGTTTACAAAGCTATAAACAAACACAAAGCCTTTGTTCCTGGGCAAGCCTTTTAGCCAAATTAAACTTCTGAGAAAAGCTGACTTCCATTTTTATCTCAAATACCCATGTTAACATATGTTTCCATGCTAACCATCTTACTTTGACTGTTAGTTTGTTTATATTGCGTATATGTATCTGTGTGTACAGGCCCCAGGCACCTGTGGTGGTTAGAGGACGGCTTTATGGAATCTGTTCTCCACTCCCAACTTCATGTGGGTTCTGGGAATCAAATTCAGGTTGGCATGCTTCCACAGCGAGTACCTTTAACTCCTGACCCATCTCTCCAGTCCTCAACCATCTTAAGTTTGACCCAGACAGGAACCTCTCTGCCAGGTGATCTTCCTAAAGCTTTAGCATGCGTGAGAGTCGCTTGTAAGACTTGTTGCAGGTGTCTTGGCCTTACCCTGTCAAGAGTCTGATTCGCCACATCTGGATTGCATATCTCACAGGTGGTGATGTCACACAGGTGGTGATGTCTCACAGGTGGTGATGTCACACAGGTGGTGATGTCACACAGGTGGTGATGTCACACAGGTGGTGATGTCACACAGGTGGTGATGTCACCAGTGCTGGGAAGACAGAGTGAGTAGCAGTGACTAAAACAAGCGCTGTCACTTTGCTACTGTGACAACACCAGTTGCCATAATGCCCTTCCTACAGTGGCTCAGAGATAAAACTCTCCTTTTCCCAAGTAAGCAAAGTAGTGAAAGGAAGTGAGACTGGAGTAAGCCAGGCACGGTCTCCTGCTCCTGCCTCGGGAGTGCAGGGGCTAAAGGCATGCACTACCACCACCAGCTACCAGGCACTTTCTTAAGAAAACCAATAATCAGCTGGGCGTGGTGGCACACGCCTTTAATCCCAGCACAGAGACAGGAGGCAGAGGCAGGCGGATTTCTGAGTTTCAGGCTAGCCTGGTCTACAAAGTGAGTCTCAGAACAGCCAGGGCTATACAGAGAAACCCTGTCTCGAAAAACCAAAAAAAAAAAAAAAAAAAGAAAAGAAAAAGAGAAGAAAACCAATATTGGGGGGGGGCGGGGTATAGGGAACTTTCGGGCTAGCATTTGAAATGTAAATAAAGAAAATATCTAATAAAAAATCTAAAAAAAAGAAAGAAAACCAATTTTAAGGAAGAAAGCAATGGACTGGGCTGTAGACATGTACTTAAGAGCACTCGCTGCTCCTCCAGAGGACCTGGGTCCAGTTCCCAGTACCCACTTCAGAGGTCTCACAAATGCCTATAATTTCAGCTCCCAGCGATCTCATACCTGCTTCTGGCCTCTGCAGGCACCTGCACTAAGATGCACACATGCGTGTGCAACACATACACATACACACACACACACACACTTTAAAATAACATGAATTTTTAAAAATTGTATAATAAGAGCTAGTGATTAGGAGCACTTGTTGCTCTTTCAGAGGACCCAGGTTCAATTCCCAGCATCTTACAAACATCTTTAACTTCTGGGATCCGAAACCCTCTTCTGGCTTACAGGCACCAGGAATACATGTAGTGCACAGACATACACATAGGCACAGCATTCATTCACATAAGATGAACAATAATAAGCTTGTGCCTTTAATCCCAGCAATTGGGAAGCAGAGGCAGGCAGATTTCTGAGTTCAAGGTTAGCCTGGTTTACAAAGTGAGTTCCAGGACAGCCAGGGCTACACAGAGAAACCCTGTCTCAGAAAAAGAAAGAAGGAAAGAAAGAAAGAAAGAAAGAAAGAAAGAAAGAGAAAGAAAGCAAGCAAATAAAAACGGAAGTTGACATAAATATCTGCAGAAGAGCATAAAGATGGATTGCCTAGTATCTGGGCTGAAAGTCAAAGGGGTTCTCCTCAAAGTGGCACGTCTCCTTACTAGTCAAATATTGCCCCATTGATTTCCCGAGCTAGATCCAAGGAGAAATGTCTTGAGGAAAGTCTGCTGGTAGGATATGCTATTTCCTGACCTCAGGTTTCCTATACTTCTTGAGATTCAGAGCAGTAACAACTCCGTACTTTACACTGTGCACTTTAACGTGTAGTGTTTGATCTCCCCATCAATGCAATCACTTCCATCACTTTATGGATGTCAACATTAAGGACAGCTTGGCCAAGGTCATGCAGTTGGGAATAGAGCTTGCACTTCATACAGCAAATTCTTTTGGCATTCAAAGCTGCCCCATGTAGCCAGTTGCTGGAACTGGAGGGAACTATTGTGTAACTAAACCACAATCACTTAGTGCTCTGTGAATATTACTAGTTCATTTCCTTCCCTGGCTACGTTCCATATGGTCCTACTGCTTTCCCCTCTGCTTGCCTATGCCCTGCCCTGGACACCCTGCTTTGAGTACACAGGCTTTCCAAATCTCTCTTAAGGTGTTATCTGTGGCTCCAACCTGGCTGAGATAAAGGTCAGCACGAGTGGAGCAGCGATATGGAACAATCCAGCCAGCAGATCTGCTGAAATGTTTTCCAAATGTTTGTTCCTACAGGAAGGACAGCAGCCCTCTGCCACGGTGTCACCATGAGCAGGCAGCACATTTTAGAAACGTAGCAGTAGCTTTAAGAATGTGTGTGATATCTCTGTCTCCAGTGCTCTTTCTCTGTCTTGCTCTTTAATTCCACAGTGAACAGGATCAAGAAAGTCCTTTATATAGTAGCTGATGGATAAATGTCTACTGACTAAATACCCCAATGGCAGGTTCTCTGTTTCTCCTACTCTTGTCATGGCTGTGCCTGTGCCTTTTGTTTTCCATCTCTCCCGAGGAAAATGAGAGGAAAATGAAATCATGTGAATTTCTCAGGAAAGCTTACTTGAAAACAGATTTGCATTTTGTTTTCTTTTTTGAGGCAGGGTCTCCCTATATACCCTTAGCTGGTCAGGAATTCAGTATGTAGACCAGGGTACCTTCACAGAGATAGATCTTCCTGCCTCTTTCTTGAGAGTGCTTAAGGCATGCACTACTATGCCCATCACTAAGATATACTTTTTAAAGATTTTGAGAGCTGATATTCTGAGTTTCCTGTCAAATATTTAAGTCTATCGTCATCATCTTATAATAAGCATCTCCTTGGTGGTTTCTATCATGTAGCCCATAATTTTTCTTTTATTTTTATCTTTTTTTTTTTTTGAGACTATGTCTTGCAATATAGCCTATCCTGGCTTGATGTTCACTCTAACCCTTGCTGGCCTCATCTGCTGCTTAAGAGCCTGTGACCCCAGGCTTTACTAGTGATCTTTCTATAGTCCAAGTCTGGACACACTTTTGCTGTGTTAACCTGCCAGGCATCTTAGTCAGCAGACAAAGTCCAAATGCTTGACCTGCCTCCGCTAGCTTGGTTATCGATTTGTGATAAATCTCCCCTTATCTCTCAGCCTCCTTTGCTGCTGGATCACAAAGCTCACCATCCTGTCGAGTCCTGCAAACTCTTGTGACCCAGAAGCCCCTGAGACCCAGAAAGCTGTTTTCTTCCACCCCAGCCTGCCCCACCGCACCCCTTTGTCAGAGTCACTACCGCTGAGCCTGCAGGGTTTTTGCAGTGTGCCTACTTGAAATGCTGCTCTTGAAACACTCTGTCACTCACAGCCAAACTCTTGATGGGCTGTGCCTTTCCTTAGCCTCTGCCATGCTGGAGTATGGGTCTCACTTGTGTTCAGCTTGGCTGTATTCATACTCACAGAGTCTGTACCCCTATTCTGTCTTCAACTTCGTTTATACATCTGATAGATCTCCTATGTAAAGAAAAAACAAGCATCCTTAGTTTTATAGTGAAAAGAACAGAGGGCTGTCAAGATGGCTCAGCAGGTAAGGACACTTGCTGCTAAACCCTACAACCTGAGTTGGAATGCTAAGAGCATGGCAGAAGAGAACAAGCTGTCCTCTGACCTCTCTGCAGAAGGCCCAATAAACAAACAAACAAAGGAAATAATATAGTTGGTCTTAATTCCCCTCCTTATGCAAGTCTATCTAATCTGGTAACACAAACTACCCCTGCTCTCTCTCTGACCTGTGTGACTGGTTTTCCCAGCTTGGAATATGTTTTAGTCTGGTTCTGTCTCCTTCCACCATATGGGCTCCAGGGACAGAACTCGGGTTGTCAGACAGGATGGAGAGCACATTTACGCACCAGCCCATCTCTTCTCTTTTTTGATATGGGTCTTGTGTAGCCTAGGCTGACCTCAAACTTGTCTTGAACTATTTTTTTTTTAAGATTGATTGGTTGATTGATTGATTGATTGATTGATTGATTTTATGTATATGCATATACCATTGCTCTCTTCAGACACACCATAAGAGGGCATCAGATCCCATTACAGATGGTTGCTGGGAATTAAACTCAGGAATTCTGAAAGAGCAGTCTCTTAACTGCTCTTAACCACTGAGCCATCTCTCCAGCCTCCTGTCTTGAACTCTTGATCCTCCTGCCTTTACCTCTCAAGTGCTAGGGATTACAAGCCTGTGCCACCACACCTGACTGTTGTGTACTTTTTTTTTTTTTTTTTTGGCCTGAGAACACCCTATAAGGCACAACTCATACATTCCTGCATTCTTGTTCTTTTCAACTCTTAGGAACACTAACCCTGTGAGCTTGACATCCCTTCCTCCCCCTACTGTTAGCTCTGTGGTAGGTCTAACCATAGGCCTCCTGTGGGGCATGTGCGAGTCCTTTATAGCCTCTTTAGGTTCCTCCAGTGCTCAGTAGAGCACCTAGACAGGAAGATGCATCACCTTTCTAACTGCAAGTGTGCAGGTACGTGGGCACATGTGTGAGCGTGCATGTGTAGGTCACAGGTTGACAAAGGGGGTGTCCTTCAAATATTTTTTACCTCATATATTGACGCAGGGACCCTAGATAAACCCAGAGCTCACTGGTCACCATGGAGTATTAGTCTATTATACTACACAATTGACATTGTCAATATATACAGAGAATAGATTTTCAGCCTTCTGGTTGATGTCTTGTGTCCTATCTGTTCTTATACATTTAAGACAATACACAGTGAAGAAACATGAGCTCAACATACTTGTAAGTCATTATATGGTTACAGTCATTGCCTTAATGGGTCCATAGTGTTCTGTGCATGGCTGTCCATTGTGGGAGACTGCTTTCTAACAGACACAATACATGGTATTGAAGGAGACAGTAATCGCTTAATATCAAATTAACAGAGACCTCCTAACAACACAAATGGACAGGGAGCCTTTTTCTACACTCACATTACAGCTGGCTTTTAAAAAGAATATGCTAGCCACAGGAAAGAAGGGGCTTTCTGGGCGGAGGAAACATAAAGGACACTCTAGTCCCCAAGAGCCTGGCAAGCCCAAGGAACTAAAAAACGCCATTGTGTAAATATAGAGAAACAAAAGGAGGTGAAGAAGCTCACGGTGAAATAGAACGCTTTTAAAACAAATCCCCCTGCATTGAGAGTGTTTCCAGACTTTCTCTGTGACATTATGCTGTGGCGATCATCTTTGTACCTGTGTGTATTACGGCTATAATTTATGGGAATTGTGGTGAAAATCAGAGTCATTTTTTTGTCATGAATATGTGTGTGTGGTGTGCGGGTATAGGAGTTCATGTATGTTGGAATGTGTGCGGGTATATGTGTACATATGTGTGCCGTACACATGTGTGTGCCCTGGGGGGGGGGCATGCGCCTGTGTGTACAGGTGAGAAATTGGCAAAAGGGGTATTTCTCGATTGTTTTTTACCTTATTTACTTAGGTAGGGTGCCTGGCTGAACCCAGAGCTCACTACTTGCTCTAAGATTCTCCTGTCTCTGCCTCCAGGGGCCTGGGATTAGAGGTCAAGCTGGCCTGGAACTCTGAGATCACCTGCCTCTGCCTCCCAAGTACTGCCTTAGAGGCCTGCACCACCACATCTGGCTGAATATCTAAATCTTAGCAGATATCTTCTAAAAAGGCATTACATATTTATTTTTATCCAACTATGCATTTTGAAATATTTTAACTAGAACTGGGTAGTGTCATTTTTTTTTTTTTAGGTTTATTTTATGGGGGCTGGAGAGATGGCTCAGTGGTTAAGAGCACCGACTGCTCTTCCGAAGGTCCTGAGTTCAAATCCCAGCAACCACATGGTGGCTCACAACCACCTGTAATGAGATCTGATGCCCTCTTCTGGTGCATCTGAAGACAGCTACAGTGTACTTAGATATAGTAATAAATAAATCTTAAAAAAAAAAAATTTATTTTATGGAAGTGAGTACGTTGTGGTTCTCCTTGGACACACCAGAGGAGGACATCAGATCTCATTACAAATGATTGTGAGCCACCAAGTGGTTGCTGACACTTGAACTCAGGACCTCTGGAAGAATAGCCAGTTCTCTTAAAGGCTGAGCCACCTCTCCAGCCCGGCAGTGTCAATTTTTATTGACTTTTCAGGCAAAACAAACATCACCTTCATCAAAAAAACAATCAATGTATTTTTTTATTGTATGTGTGAATACATATTTATTTTATGTACACATGAGAGTGCCTGTAGCATCCAGAAGAGGGTGTTGGATACCCAGCAAATGAAGTGATGACTGAGTCTCCCTGATGAGGATGCTGAGAACGGAAACTGGTCCTCTGAAAGGGCAGTTGGCACTGAGCCCTCTCTTCAGCCCCTGCCTTGTTCTCATAACAGATGTGTGTGTGTGTGTGTGTGCATGTGTGCATGTGTGCTTTTAAAATACATAGGCTGCCCTTGGTGACAGTTTCTACTTCTGAGTCCAATCAAAAACAAGAATAGCAAACAAATGATCAGCCCTTGAGAAAATAAAAAGAAAGACACCAAATGAAAGCAAAGAAGTTCAGAGGCTCAGGAAGTGTAAGTGATGGACCGAATTCTCATTGAGAGGGTCATTGATCATTGACATCTTTTGCTACAGAAATATCCTCAGGAAGATTGAAATGATCTGAGCAGTGGTAGTGGTGGCACACACCTTTAATTCCAGCACTCAGGAGGCAGAGCAAGTGGTTTCTGTCAGTCTCGGGACAACTTGGTCTACAGAATGAGTTCAGAGACCCTGTGTCAGAAAAAAAATAGATAGATAGATAGATAGATAGATAGATAGATAGATAGTTAGATAGATAGATAGATAACCAAAAACAAACACAAAGATTGCAATGGAATGGGGTAGGGGATGCTTGAACCTGTAGGCAAAAAGCCTGTTCCCTTTGGAAATGATTAAGACCCTAACTAGCACCTGGGTAGCCTAAGGCAGGGAGCGGAGAGGGCAGAGGGCCACTCTCATCCCTTAATTGCTGCTAACCACAGAGCTGCTGATTGTAATGAAGATAAGCTTGGAATGCTGTTGTTGGCCTTGTTATCTCTCACTAGAAGATAAGAAGAAAATAGTGTTTGGACTTTAGAGTGAGCTGGTTCCCTTACGGGGTCCTTTCCAGAGAAGCTGCGGGCCTGGCTCCATTGTCAGAAACCAGCTTTGCCTCTGGGAAAGCCCTCAGCTTGTCAAGCTTGAAATATAAGGAGCAAGGACCAGTGCCCTCCTCCTCCTCTTTTGTGGTTCCCTTGCTTCCTCCCAGGTGTGGAATGTCCCCTTTTTCTGAGAACCCTTCATACAAGGACATTATCATAGGAGGACAACAATGAAAGAATTTTAACTACAGCAAAGGTCAATGTCTTATTGATTAATATTAGTAATAATGGGCATGTAATTTGCATGTAGAAGCTGGATCTCTGCAGACTCCTAGATGCTCTGAAAGGTGCTGGAACAGAATGGGAGAAGGAGAATTGGAAAGCCAGAGCATAGCTCACCCTGAAGGACAGAAACCTAGTGGGAAGAAGTATAGACACAGGGGTAGTCGTGGCACATGGCTTTAATCACAGCACTCAGGGCAGAGGCAGGCCAATGTCTGATTTCGAGTCAGCCTAGTCTACATAGTGAGTTCCAGAACAGCCTGGACTGTTAAAAAAAGAAACCCTGTCTGAAAAAAATTTTTTTAAAGAGAGAGAGAGAAGGAAAGAAGGAAGGGTCAGGGCACTTTGGGACAGGAGTCCAATTACAGTCTCCTGGCATCAGGCTTCACCCCTCTGAGACCCTCAGGTGACCGGGCTGTAGCCTAAGCTGTCCTGTTAGGGCTGTGAGGTGGACCAAGAGACTCCAGTGGTAAGGAAATATACCTCTTTCAATGGCTACCCTTTTGCCTTCACCTTTAGTGATGTGGGACAACATTTTCCCAGTTGGCTTCAGAGAAGGAAGGAGAAAGACGATACAAATAAGTAGCATTTGGGAGAAAAAAAAAAAACACTTCATTGACAGCCAAGGAAAGATGATCTAAGATTGAGAAACGCAATGCAGAACTGGGAATCATGAACAGGACCTCATCCTGAGTTCTGAGATAATAAGCATAGAATACTGAAGTAGGAAATGCGTAGGGGAAAATCCAGGCAGAAGATGACGTGGGTGGGAAGAACTCACTGTGAAGCAAACCAGAGGGCTGGGAAGAAAGCTCGGTGGGTAAGAGCTCTGGCTGCTCTTTAGAGGACCCAGGTTCAATTCCAGCACTCACATGCAGGTTCACTACCATCTGTAACTCCAGTCCCAGGGGATCCAGCACCCTCTTCTGGCTTCCTTGGCGCTGCGTGCATGTGTTGCACAGACAGGCAGGTAAAGCACTTCACGCATAAGAAAAAAACAAGAAAGAAAGCAAGCGTCTTGTGATGGTATGTACTGACTTAATGGATTCTAGAGCTTCAGTTGATCCAACACTAGCCTTTTCTTTTCTTCCTTTCTTTCTTTCTTTCTTTCTTTCTTTCTTTCTTTCTTTCTTTCTTTCTTTCTCTCTTTATTTCTTTCTTTCTTTCCTTTCTTTCTTTCTTTCTTCTTGCCACATCTCTGATGTCTTTCATCACTGTAGCTTTTCTCTGACTCACAATGTGAGTTAAAAAAAAAATACAGTTTTCTTATTTAATAAAATTGTACAATGTTAAAGAAGTATGAAAAATTAAAACAAGGTAATTTGCCAAGTCATGGAGAGAGGGACAACATCAGATACACGGTCAATTGAGCTCAGACTTGAGTGACAAGAGGGAAGAAGATGTTAGAACTTCTTTTCGCCACATTGTGTGTGAACATGTATGTGTGCTGAAGTCGCCACACTCCCGGGGATTGAGCTCATATCAGCAGGCTTGCAAGCAAGAGCTTTTACCTGCTGAGCCATCTCAGCAGTCCTATTCTTGTAACACATCTCCAGGTAGTTCGAAAGTCAGGAAAGACTTGGTTAGGGCCACAACTGTTTCCTTCTATTGGCCCAGTCTTTGGACATTTGGGCCCTTTATGATTTGCCTGTTTCTCCTGTTCTCATCACTGTGTCAGGTTCCCTTTCTGTAGCTTAGGCTATCTCCTCTCATCTGTTCTTGGGTTCAAAAACCAATCAATTTAAGCTGTGACTCTGTTATTAATGGTTTGACTTGTATGTGTATTTTCTCATAATTTATAAAGAAAGGGACCAAAGGATTAAATTTGGTAAAACTTGAACCCTAGTAAGAAGCTTTAAAAAACAAAACAAAAACAAAAACAAAAAGCCAGATCTCTGTATGCAATCCTAGCTAGCCTGGCACTTTCTATATAGCAGAGACTGTTTTTAAACTCACAAGCATCTGTCTGCCCTGCATCTCAAATGCTGGGATTAAAGGTAGTCACATCATCAAGCCAGGCTCTCTTTTTTTTTCTAAACCTTGTTAACAATGAGTTTTCTTGAGGCTGGAGCGCTGGTTCAGTGTTTTGAAAGGTTAAAAGCAGTTGTTGTTATTGTAAAGTACCTGAGTTTAGTTTCCAGCACTCAGACTGGAGAGCTTACAACCACCTGTAACTCCAATTCCAGGGGTCCGGTTCCCTATGACCTCCTCAGGTACCTGTATGTGCATACTGCACATACCATTTACACAAGCACAAATGAGTACACTATATATAGGGATGTGTGTGTGTAATATTGGTTTTGTGAGGCTGAGTCTCTCTTTGTGGTCCTGACTGTCCTGAAACTTCCTCTGTAGACCAAGCTAGAATAAATATATTTTTTAATGAGGGTGGTTTTTTTGTTTTTTTTTTTAAAGATTTTTTTTTAAGATTTTTTTATTTTAATACACTGATGGTGTCACAAGAGGGCATCAGATTCCATTACAGATGGTTGTGAGCCACCATGTGGATGCGGGGAATTGAACTCAGCACCCCTGTAAGAGTAGTCAGTGCTCTTAACTGCTGAGCCATCTCTCCAGCCCTGGATTTTAGTTCTTTTTTTTTTTTTTTTAAAGATTTATTTATTAATATATGTAAGTACACTGTAGCTGTCTTCAGACACTCCAGAAGAGGGAGTCAGATCTTGTTACTGATGGTTGTGAGCCACCATGTGGTTGCTGGGATTTGAACTCAGGACCTCTGGAAGAGCAGCCAGTGCTCCTAACACTGAGCCATCTCTCCAGCCCTCTACCTGGTATTATATTAGAGGTTTTCAAGATATAATCAAGCCAGTGTTGTTTTTTATTTTTTCCCACCAGGGCATTTGGCAATTTCTCAGGATAATCTTGTCCTGAGTATGCTGAAGAATGTTTAAATACAATGGATAGAGGGGTGGGTAGCTCAGTGGTAGAGCACCTCCCTAGCATTGCTGAGGCCCTGGGTCTAATACACAGCACTCCTAGGAAGAAAACCAGAAGGATTCCAGTGAGGGGAGGCTATACTTAAAACACTGTGCATAATTATCCAGCCCAAACCATCAGCGGCACATCATGTGGAATACTGGTCTCCAGTGTCCCCCTGATGTCATTAACTCTATAGGAAGCAGTTTGTTATGCTTTAAGCTTCATAAATAATTCTACTTAAGACTAATACAGTCATTCTCCTTCCTACTACTTACTCCTCTTCCCCTTTGGTGTATCCAACCGTCCATTAGTAATCTTTCTAGACTGTATTGGGAAAACAAGTGAGGTATTACTTTTTCCACTTCAAGTTTTCAATGTTGGGCATAGTAACAGCATTTGGTAAACTGAACCAAGAGGATCTCAAGTCTCCATTGCTGCTGCTGCTGCTGCTGCTTCCTCTTCTTCTTCTTCTTCTTCTTTCTTCTTCTTCTTCTTCTTCTTCTTCTTCTTCTTCTTCTTCTTCTTCTTCTTCTTCTTCTTTCCTTCTCCTTCTCCTTCTCCTTCTCCTTCTCCTTCTCCTTCTCCTTCTTCTTCATTCTTTTCCTCCTTCTCCTTCTTCTTTTAAATATAAAGTCTATTGGCAAGAAGGGAAAGGTGGAGGAAGAAAGAGGGAGTAGAGAGAGCTCGAGAGCGAAAGAGGAAGAAAATGGAAAGATGGAGAGAGAAGAAAGAGAGAGGAAAAAGAAAGGGCCAAAATGTCCTTTTTCAATTCTTGTCCTCTGACTTTTTAGAATATCAACAGTGCTGTGTCATTAAGTGTGGGTCATTATTGTCACATGGCAGCATTGTATTAAAGGCAAACTAAGCTGCCACTTAGTTATCTCATTACCCTTCCTGGCCTGTCGCTGCTTTTCTGTGCTTTCCTCATTCCTTCCTGTGGAAAGGTGGTTTTCTTAAGAAGGTAAATAATGCTCCTTTTCTTTTGTCTCTCTCTTAATACCGGGTAAACACAACTTAAGCCTGGAGCTCTGTCCTTATCTTTGAGAGCCCCAGTAAAGCAAGGCACGAGGCTGTTTTAGAATGTGGCTCAGTCACTGATGTGGACCAGGTTAGTCATTGGTGAGATAGAGGGGGCAGATGTCACCACCTGCTCCTCGTGGCGCAGAGGTAGAGCCTGAGAGACCTGGAAGAATGCTGCTCCCAAGAGCACACACGTCCTCCAAGGTGAGGAATGTGTCCGCCTTTCCCTGGGGCTGCTGGGTTGCTTGGTATTGACTGCAGATGTCAGGATCAAAGAGTCACCAGGAGACAAGAAAATAGCTATGATCTAGGTACCTGGAACAGCCAGGCCCTGGTGGAGATTAAAAGGGTGAACAAGATGAAAATTCTTTACAGTGTTACTCAGAAAACTAGGTAGGCCTGGTCAAATGCTTTCAATTTTCCAAATTCCAACTATGTTCCTACCCAAAATATAATGGGTGGCGGGGGTGAGAAAGTAGGAGTCTTTCCTCAGTATCTTTAACCTTATAGCCAGAGTGTCTTAGTCAGGGCTTCAATTTCCTGCACAAACCTCATGACCAAGAAGCAAGTTGGGGAGGAAAGGATTTATTCAGCTTACATTTCCACATTGCTGTTCATCACTAAAAGAAGTCAGGACAGGAACTCAAGCAGGTCAGGAAGTCGAAGCTGATGCAGAGGCCATGGAGGGATGTTTCTTACTGGCTTGCTTCCCCTGGCTTGCTCAGCTTGTTCCCTTATAAAACCCAAGACTACTAGTCATGGCACCACTCAAAATGGGCCCTTCCCCCTTGATCACTAATTGAGAAAATGCCTTACAACTGGATCTCATGCAGGCATTTCCTCACCTAAAGCTCCTTTCTGTGTTAACTCCAGCTTGTGTCAAGTTGACGCACAAAACCAGCCAGTACACAGAGAATCTTTTGTTCATTCAAATATTTTTTATTATGTCTATAAGTACTGTACATGTACATGAACCAGAGAAAGCTTCCACCAATGTGGAAGTTCCAAGTATGTGTTTCAAAGAATAAGTGAGTACCTATTTAGTAGTTGAAATGTACATAGAAAAACAAATTTTATTTATTATTAATTATTGTATTTTGGTTATTCAAGACAAGGCTTCCTCTGTGTAGCCCTGAGGGTCTTGGAACTCACTCTGGAGACCAGGCTAGCTCTGGAACTCCCAGAGATCTACCTGCCTCTGCTTCCTGAGTGCTGGAATTGGAGGTGTGTGCCACCACTGCCCAGTTTGAAATGTACAATTTCTCTCCTGCCTTGCCAGGGCTTACACTTCAGGCATAGATTACTATTTGTATAAAGAGTATCTCTGCAAGACTGTCAGACTGCAGAGCATAGTCGGAGTTCTATACCTTCAGTTGTGAACTCACACGCTGGGTAGAGCTGAGGCGGGTTATTTGCTTGTTGGTTCTTTTTGTTCAGCATAGTCTGCAGCATAGCAAGTCAATGTCAAGGCCCCAGGGAAGCCTGGTTTGCTGACTCTCAACCTTATTTTTGTTCTAAAAGTAGAAATAAGAGATGCTCGTTTGGGGCTGGGCGTGGTGGCACACGCCTTTAATCCCAGCACTCGGGAGGCAGAGGCAGGCGGATTTCTGAGTTCGAGGCCAGCCTGGTCTACAGAGTGAGTTCCAGGACAGCCAGGGCTATACAGAGAAACCCTGTCTCGAAAAAAACAAAACAAAAAAAAAAGAGAGAGAGAGAGAGAGAGAGATGCTCGTTTGTAGCAAACAGCCTGGTTTCTATTCAGAGAGTCTTCTTACAGAAATAATGTATAGAATACGAAGTGAAAAAAAAAATGACTTGGGGTTCAGGGTTAGGGTCAAGGAAGCAATGGGAAGGCAAACAGTAAAAGCATTAGGTAGGTGCGTGTAGCTCAGCGGTAAGACACACTGAGCATGCGCAGAGGCCCTGGGCTGCATTCCAGTACGCGAATTTACGGGCTCTCTCTTCTCTCCTCTCTCTGTCTCTCTCTGTCTCTCTGTCTCTGTCTCTGTCTCTCTCTCTCTCTCTCTCCACACACATCATTCTGGAACAAGCTCTGTAGACCAAGCTGGTCTCCGACTCACACAAACAGGAGAGATTTTAAATGGGGCAAAACACGGCATGTGAAGTGACTCATATCAGACAGAGCAGGAGTATGAAGTGTGCGATTGGCATGAAGAGGAGGAGGAAAGCAAGAAAATTGTACTTCATTCTGCACCTGAGTGTAGAGCTGGAATAAGCAACACTGACTGGAGCTGGGTATGAGCAGGGCTCAGGAAACAGAGCCGTGGGAAAGAATGTGACAGAGGTCAGGATGTACTACCTGGCCAAGGGTGAGGGGAGCCAAGAAAGACCACTGTGAAGGCTCTGAGATTTATACATTGAAGGGAGAACAATCAAGGGTTGGAGGGCTTGCCCAGCATGCATGAAAGGCGTGGGTCCTGTCCCCCTTGTTATCCCACCTCAGGAGGCAGAGGCAGCTGGATCACTGTGAATTCAAGGTCATCCTAGTCTATATAGGGAATTCCAAACCAGCCTACATAGTGATTCCTCCATCTCAAATAAAACAACAAAAGATACAAGGGTGTGCCTAAGGGAAGTATTCTTAGCCTTTGTTTTAGGGAGGTTTCCTTATGTATGTGTCAAAAGGCCAGAGGCCAGCAAAGGGAGATGGAGGAGGGTACAGAAATGAAACCCAGGCCCTAATCACAAGTTGCCCTTTCCTTGGAAACGGGCAGAGCTCAGGTATGGGGCGTGGATACACACTTCCTAGGAACTGACTTTTTAGCCTGCATCTATCTTGAGCTGCTTTCTGCAGGGTCCAGCAGCGTCCTCTGTGTCTGGTGGTCAAAGTCCTGATCATCTCCCATACACTCCTGGCCCAGTCGGCCTTCATCTCCATTATGCTGCTGTGTTCTCACTGTGGGCAGCGTCTCTATCCAGTTGTGTAAGTTAATTTGTTGTGACATCTCGTCACTTCTGAGTCTTACTCTCATCCGTGTCACAGACCATTGCTGCCAGGGTCTTTTACTCTCTGCAGTCTTCCCCATTTGGCTTCTGGTTTTCTCTGTCAGCTGGCTTACTGTGACATCACTATCTCCATGGCAACTCCTCTCTGGAGAAGAGAAGGGGGCATGGGAAGAAGAGTGGGCTAGAAAAGATGAGCAAGAGAAGCTGGTCTGGAGACGACAGTTTGGATTGAGTCCTGGAACGGAGTTAAAACTAAGTCTGTTGATTACATCCATATTACACACAACCCAGGGGACAGGCCCTGCTCAAAAACTCATTCAACAAGTCCTGTTTCTTTCTCAGTTTCTCGGGTGGTTGTTCTTTTTCTATTTTTTTTTTAAGGCATATACGTAATTTATTGTGTGTGTAAGCCTGTATGTAGCACGCATATGGTATGAGTGTGAAGGCTTGCAGGAGTCTGGGTCTCTCCTTCCACCATGTGGGGCCCCAAGGATCGAACTGGTATCGTTAGGCTTGGCGGCAAGCGCCATTTATCTTGTGAACCATTTCTGATATACCTTAAAGTAAATGATCCTCTCTTAAGTTTTGTGAGGTTTTCCTTTTGATACATTTTTTTTTTCTCTAATGGTTTTAGACAACCACAATTTAAGCAATTCATGAGGTACATTTGAAATGACCTTAGAAAAGGAAAAAAATAAAAACTGGATTTAATTCTCAAGCACTACAGAAAAAGAAGCCAAAGCAGGCAGTGAAGATGGAAGCATTGCCAAGCAACCAGGAAGCAGGCAGTGAAGACGGAAGCCAAGCAACCAGGAAGATCTCCACTCCCGCTTAGGACCAGAAAGAGATTTTAATTAGAGCAAAAGCTTTTTTACCAAGAGTAAGATCTGCTTCATGTGGGAGGAGTACTTGGCTGAGAGCTTCTTTGTCTGATTTTAGTTTTCCCAGACAGGGTCTCTCTTGTGTAGCCCAGGCTGTCCTGGAACTGTGTAGACCAGGTTAGTCTGGAACTCATAGATCTGCCTGTCTCCACTGGGACATAAAGTATGCACCACTGTGCCTGGCTTCTGCCTAGAGAGCTCTTTAAAGCCACACAAGGGCTGCACGTCTGTAAGGGAAAGTCGCTAAGTCGTTTGTCCTCAGACTTGGGCTCCATTTCCCGCTCCTTTATGCCAACCTGGTAAATTTGCCTGTCACAAACCACCGAATTCCACTGAATTTGATTCTGAAGTCTGAAGAATGGAATGCTTGAGTTTGCCTTTCTAATTGGCTCCCTAAAGCAGGATTTGAGTAGCAGCAGGTGAGATGCCCCCTGTCTCTATGCATACTAACAATTCGTGCAGAGCATAAATGTGTGGATTAATCAATGAGTCTCATGCACACAATCAGGTTTTCAGGGGTGTTTGCTTGGTTGGTTTGGTTTGAGACAAAGTCTAACCTTGTAACTAGGCTGGCTTCAAACCCATGCCCCTCACCTTCAAGAGACAGTACTGGCATTACAGGCACGCACCACCAGCTTCCCTTTGGGTTTTTATATGTAAGCCTTGCACCTCTTTGGTCACTGTCCCTGTGTAGAGTGACCAACTGTCCAGTTTTGCCCAGTGACTTTTAGTACTAAAATAGCATAGTCCTGCACAAAGCAGATGGTTGGGTGGCCTGGCCATTGGCACAAGGCAGAGAAAAGGCTCAGCACTGAAGAGCGCGTCTAATTCCCGGATACTTTCTTCTGGCCTCCTCGGGCAGCTGCATGGTACACAAAACTCACACAGGCACATACATTAAAAAAGGAAGGAAGGAAGGGAGGGAGGAAGGGAGGGAGAGAGAGAGAGAGAGAGAGAGAGAGAGAGAGAGAGAGAGAGAGAGAGAGAGAGAGAGAGGGAGAGAGAGAGAGAACCAGCTAAGCAAGGGCTGTTTGTGCTGTGCTGTGTGTGTGTGTGTGTGTGTGTGTGTGTGTGTGTGTGTGTGTGGTGCACACTAGGTGCATGACTTTAATCCAGTACTCTGGAGGCAGAGGTAGGCAGACTGCTGTGAGTTACAGGCCAGCTCGGGCTACACAGTAAGACTGACAAAAAAACAAAACAAAACAGAACAGTGCATACATATAATCTGTAGTTTGCTTATTTCTGTTCAGGATTTATTATTCGGTCTGGGAGAGTAGCTCAGTAGTAAACTGCTTGCCTAACATGTGGATGCTTGGGTTTGATCCCCAGTGCTGCAAAGCAGTCAAAGAGGAGAAGGAAAAAGACATTATTTATTAACAAAGAATAGTGATTTCGCCAGGTGGTGGTGATGCACGCCTTTCTCAGGAGACAGAGGCAGTTGGACCTCTGAGTTTGAGCCCAGCTTGGTCTATAGAGAAAGTTCCAGGACAGCCAGGGCTGCATAGAGAAACCCTGTCTGGGGGGGGGGGGGGGGGGAGCAATTTAGCGATCTTACTTAAGGAGAAAACATTTTACAGGTGACCAGAAAATATATATGTTGTTCAAAAGGCCCAGCAGTGTCTACCCTGGAGGCTGAGAGGATCACTCCCTAATGTGCTTACACAGCATACACGTCTCTGTGTTCAATTCCCAGTACTGCACAGATCAATAATAATGATAATAATGTGTATGTCTATGGAAGAATGAATACACTTAGGTATATCCATGAGTAGGATGCTAGGATCGATAAACTATAGTCTGGACCTGGCACAGGAAGGGGAGGTGGGGTGTTGCAATGTTCTAGAATCCATGTCTTGATCCATCCATCCAGCTGTACAACTTGCAATAGTGCATATTTACCTCCATCGGTGCATGTGTAGTTCAGTAACCACCAGCAAAGTACCTGTCCTGAAAGTTTTATTCCAACAGAACAGCTCCAGGACTATTAAAGACTTCTGGGGGTGGGGGTGGGAGGAATGGGGATTTGCTGGGGAGAACCTGGAAGGGGGATAACATTTGAAATGTAAATAAGGGCTGGTGAGATGGCTCAGTGGGTAAGAGCACCCGACTGCTCTTCTGAAGGTCAGGAGTTCAAATCCCAGCAACCACATGGTGGCTCACAACCACCCGTAATGAGATCTGATGCCCTCTTCTGGTGTGTCTGAAGACAGCTACAGTGTACTTACATATAATAAATAAATAAATCTTAAAAAAAAAAAGAAATGTAAATAAATAAAATAACCAATAAAAAAAAAAGGACTTCTGTGACTGGCCTTCTAAGGAGAGGCTGTAACTGTCCCTCCTTAGAAAGGTGTTGAGCTATCTCCACCTGTTGAGTAATGGGTCAGCAAGAGGAAGTAAAAACCCTTTGTCACAGGTTCAGGAAAAGGGCCTGGTGCTTTGCAACAACATTGCAACAAGGGTAGCATGTTGTTGTCCTCCTCTCTGTCTGTCTGTCTTACTGTAAAACTATGGCTGCCCTGCCTGATACTCACGTGCAGACCAGGCTGACCTTGAACCTACAGCTTTGAACACTCCTGTCTCTGCTTCCCAGGTGTTGATAGGCAAATCTTGAAATGCCCTTCCTACGAGTCATCTTTGTGTCCTTCTCTTAGATTGTTTTTCCTAAACACACACACACACACACACACACACACACACACACACACACACACACACACCAGACACACCACACCAGACACACACCACACCCTCTGTGGGAGGACAAATCTACTGTTCTCAGCTCCCATCTTTCATTAGGCTCAATGGTCCGAGTTTACATTTTCTTTTATGAGTCTATTGCAGGAATTCACATCCTGTCTGCCCAAAGGCAGCCTTCCAGTCGCTTTTACAACCACACCATGAGACTTGGAGTGCCTGGTTTTTAAAACAGAGCCTTTAATGTCTGTGCCCCACCCCCACCCCCCAATTCTTCGGAAAATTCCTTTCAGTCCCACCTGGCTTTCTACTCAGCTGCAATTGAGTCTTTAAGTGCTTCTTTTCCCTGCAGCTTTCCTCAGGAAGGAAAAAAGAAAAAGAGAAAGAAAGAAAGAGAGAGAGAGAGAGAGAGAGAGAAAACAATTACCTCTCAGAAAGGATTAGTCAGTGAATCCAGTTGTCTTGGTGGGGGCTGGGGGGGGGGAGCATCCAAATACTGCGCAGAGATGAAAAATAAGTTTAACTCGTTCCCCATTTTAACTGTGTACGGTCCATAAGAAATACCTCCTATCTGCTAATATATGAAAAAGTAACTGAGAAAAATGTCACAGGAAGACATTTACATCTTAAACCTGGTTCTTTTTTTCCTTGTTCTAATTTTTCAAGGCAGGGTCTCAAGATGTAGCTTTGGATATCCTGCAATTCACCACATAGACCTAGTTGACCTCTAACTCACTGATCCTCCTGCCTCTTCTCCAGAGTGCTGGGATTAAATGTTTGTGTCAATCCGACCAGCTTCCTGATACATTTTAAAAGATATAAGGAAGCAAAATTGAAGGAAAATTGGATTTATGTACGACTTGTCCAAAACAGAGAATGATGCCTAGTTTTTCTCCGCCATTTCTGTAACAGGTGTAAATTTTACAGAAGTGATGAAACAAAGGCCAGGAAATAAGGGTATGATAAAGTTGTCAGATCCCTGTGAAATCTTTCCCGGTAGGCAAAGTGCCCCGTCCTAACCCCCACCCCACCCCCACCACCGTCCCTTAACCCTCCTCACCAGGGGATCTGCACCCCACCTCCACCCTCAAACGCTTGGGAGTCCTGGGGAAATTTTAATTCTTTGGTCCATTGTTTGAATAGGTTGATAGCTAAGGGGAGGAGCTGGTGTCTCTCCCAGATTATCTCCTCCTGCTGGGTCCGTTACAAAAGCCTACAGTCGCTCGAATGCCACCGAACAATGACCGGGTAACCTCAGTGAGAGCATGCTGCAGGAGAATGTTCTAAGAGTAAATTTGCACTCTGATGATTGCAGTGGGGTGGCACGGAGACAGGAGACTGCAGGCATCAAAAATTAGTCATCTACCCGAACAGCTGGAATGGGTGAACGCTTTTGCACGCGTAGTATATGTAAAGCTGACTGAAATAAAAAGAAGCAGGCAGCGTGGGAAACGTGAGCGACCTGGTGTGCTGCACGACGAAGCCGAATGGCCTGCGGCAAAATAGATGGACAGGTGGGGAGACTGCCGGGCGCAGGTGGGGCATTCGCCCTCGCCCTCGAGGCAGACTCTGGCGTAACCTGCTGCTCCACAGAGATGCCTCGGATTCCTGACAACTGCACTTTCTCAGCCCCATCCGGTGGGCGCTGGCCGACCCCGCCCGGCAGAAGGGACGTGCGTATTGGCACGGCGCCCGGCAGCCCCCGCGGTCCCTGAGTCGCTTGGATCTGCCTCCCCAGCTCGCTGACTCATTCGCGCATCCTGCAGTGTTCCGCTCCTTCCCTTGGTCCTCACGTTCCCTTGACGTTTTTGGTTGACTTGTCGGGAGGAGGCGGGGGTGGGGGTATTAAAAAGAAAGAAACGGACTGGGAAAGGCGGAGGGTGAATTTAGAAGTAAAAGGTAGGGTGGGCTGCAGACCACCAGGAAGAAGGAAAGGGTGGGCCTGGGAAGGATCAGATGTGTG